>NW_025372837.1:0-9544 GCF_016433145.1 Gracilinanus agilis
TCTCCCCCAACCTCTCACTTTCTGTCTCTTTAACTCTCCCCTTCTCCCCCTCTCTATCCCCTTCACTCATTTATACATACAGTTATATAGTTGGGAGATATATCTTGAGGTAATGTCAAATATATCTCTTCCCCCAAAATGACAATTACTGATTATCTACATCAGTTGCCACTGCTCACCCAAAAATGTTCCTTCAAAAAGGGCTAGAACTCAGAATGACCAAGACAAAATGGTACAGATTTTCTGGCTTTGTGAGACTCATGAAGATATGGAATCCAAACTGCAACCTATTAGCTATAGTATTGTATTTTATTTTATTTTTAGCTTCTGGTAATTGAAAAATAAGATCACCCCACCATTGGCAAAGGAGTCTCCATTCTAAAAGCTTCTCTACCCAAGGTACCTTCCAAACTTCCATTTAGGATTCTTGCCTCATGCCTAACTCATGACTTTTATGTTATTCAATATAAATTGCTTACCAAAATAAAAAGTCAAAACTCTAAAGTATTTTGCAGTCACCTTTATGACTCTACCACTCCAACTGATATGGATCTTTCAGGAGTTTCAAATTATATCCTAAATGCTATTATTTTCTTTTTCTCAATCCTCATCATTCTTGAAGCCTCTGGAATTTTTTATTACTGATCCCTCTTTCTTCTTGAAAACTCTTCCTTCTATTTCTATAGCACTATTCTTTCCTCATTCCTATCTAACTACTTAACCTGAACCCTTTTTCCATCTTACAGACCCTAAGTGTCAGTGTCCATTTATTTAATTTTAGAACTCACATTTGAACAGAGTTGGAGGTTTCAGTGGTATTCAGAGAGTTTAAGCACCTTTGGATTTATTACGTAGATCTCCTCATGAAGAGAGTAGTTAGTTCTAGATATGAAGAAACATTGAAAAAACTTTTTATAAAGTTTGTTAGAGCTGTCTTTGAAGCAGGACTTCTTGGATCAATGTGGGGGAAAAACTAATGACTCAAGTCAGGTTCTGTAGAATGCCCATAGCTCTCTATTGAAAAGTGGGGCTGTCAGCCCTCTAAAGAATAGATTTTTGGGTAAAGAAGACTGACCAAGACTAGGTGGAGGTCCATTCAAGACTACTTGGGTGTCCATGAGGAAATAATAAAAGTGAATAAAAATTCTTAATTCCTTTATTTGTAGCTATGTGTATCTAAGCATCAATCTTTTTTATTGATGGATGCTTCCCAATGATCCTAATATGTAAGATTCATTTAAATAGAAGAAAAAGTAACATAGGCTAGAATACTGAAAGAATCTTAGAGATTACTCAATCCACTGATTTTACAGATAAAGAAATACATTTCTGTCGAGTTTGATTGTCAATTTTCTTCTCTCTGGGATGTATTATTAATATGGAAACTACTCAGCATATGAAAAAGTTATCAAAGTTTTGGTAAATCTAGAGAAATCATAAAAACCATGGTGTTTCCTTGGTTTGTTGATGCCTTTTAAATAGTTTAAAGTTCAGATTGTTTATATAGAGCCTATGGGTTGGTATGATTCCAACCTTAATGGAAATTGCTTTCCCTACCATTTGTTTTCAATGACTGTTATCACTGACTATCCTGAATCAGGTCTGACTCTCTTCTGGTCTTCATTTAATCACAGCACTGCCTCTGTGTTCCATTTTCCATCATGATTTACATAACTTGCTTAGCCTCTCTTCAAAGAAAGCTTGTCTTGAGCTCTATCCAAAGGTTTTTATTTTCTATAGAAAATGTAGCTCTTCAAATAGACTTAAAAATGTCCCATGCTATGCTCATCAGCATGTAGTGTTTTGTGTACTGGGAAAAAATCTTTACTCTGTGTAACAACTAAAACATGATTTGATTACCATGGCTGACTTTGAAAGTCTGTGATATTGTACTTATCAGAACTGAATGGTTACCAAGTATTCATTTCCATGTCTGCAGGAATGAAAGCAGTTATTTAGTAATGATTATGTCTTTTCTGGCATCTGCCATGGCCCAAGAAATATTAAGTATATCATCCAATCAACAGTGACTCTATATGTGAAGTTCCTCAAACAATGTGCATGACTCAATACTTTTTATGTGAATAAATCTAAAAATGTGTGGAGGGCTGTGAAATTTATGAGCACTTTAGTTCTTATAAATTTTTATCAAGTGTGGCCTTTAAAACCAATGCTTTTCTTAATGTTAATGCATTTTTTTTTACCAAGCTCATCCATACTAAAACCAACTTTCCTTAAGTAGTATGGTTTTAAGAACTAAATCTCGTGGCTCTTATTTACCCTTTGTGTCCTGGGGAGTCATTCTTTTCAGACTTAACTGAAAATCAACATGTAATCATTTGACAATAAATCAAGAGATATTTGTTGATATCTACTCTGGTAAAGAAAAAAATAAAAAGGGGAAGGTTGAGTCAGAAAATGTTTCCCTGACCTGTCCTTTTCCTTTTACCACTTGGGGAAGCAGTTGCTGAATTTCCAGTTCATAGTATAAATCTCTTTGCTCCTGATTTTTGGCCAACCTTAAGAACACCACCCTAATGATGGCTTTAGTGACCATACTTTCCAATGGTTCACATCATCTGCCAAGCTATAATATAAAACTTGTTCAACCATGAAAGCCAAGGACATTTATTTTACTAATAATTTTGTTATGTTTCAAGATGTGATATATTCTTTATTAGTAGCTTCCTCTTCTAAGGTGTTTGAATGCTCCATTCTGTTAAGATGATATATTTTGCCCTTTGGGGACTGAAATTCCGGAGCAAAATCTGAATAGCCTATGGTCACGCTGCACAAATGTTTGTGGCAAAATATTCTCACCATTATCACAGGTGAGAATCCACTTGTTTTTGCATGATTCTGATCTCATGTATAAATTATTTAAGCACCCTTGGCTTTGGTTTCATCATCTCTTAAAGAGGGAGCTCAGCAAAAGGACTCTAGACTTTCTAGTTTAAATCTATGATCCTATATGTCAGCATATGACCTATGTATATACTAAATACATGTATATGTATCTATATACATGAATGTTTACATATACATATATAGCTAAATAATATATGTATAGATGTATAGATAATATATTTATTTATATGGACAATATGTGATATATATTTATATACACACATAATATTCAGCTTGGTTTATAAAGAATAGTGCCATTTTTTAATACCTCACTCCGTCGTTGACTATATATGACCAGTTATTTATTTTTAAAATTTTAAAGCAATGGAATTGATTAGAATATGAACACTTAATTCTATGCCTGGCTTTGTATTTACCTTTGAACAAATACTTTCATCTCTCTGAAATTCAATTTCTTTAGATTTTCATATTTCATTGTTGCTCTGAGCCTTAGATGACTCCTTCTAGACAAGTGGTTCCCAAACATTTTTGGCTTACCTCCCCCTTTCCAGAAAAAATATTACTTAGCCCCCTGGAAATTAAAATTTTTTTAAATTTTGATAGCAATTAATAGAAAGATAAATGCACCTGTGGCCATCACTGTAGGTATCACTGCACACATCACACAGGATCGCTGCAGCACCTACCAGGGGGCTGTAGTTCCCACTTTGCAAATCACTGTTCTAGACAAATGTTACAAATTCCTTAGGTGAAAGATATGCTCAAAGTTCAAATCGATAACTTCATATTGAAGGTAGTATTTTAGCTGGGATTTGAAGAAAACCAGGAGGTGGAAATGAGGAGAGAGAATATTCCAGACATGGGGAAATAGTCAGAGAAAATATTCAGTGTACTACAAGGGCTTTCATCACCCTCAAAATTTTGATACCCTGAAGAGATCCAGGCATTGCATCCTAGTAATGAATAAGACACTACGTGTGAGAAAATAAAACATCAGTGAGTATCTTCTAATACGATGTTAGAATACATAAAACTTTAAGAGGGAGTTATGTTCTACACATGTTCCTAGTATTTGGTATCTGAAAAAAAATTGACTTTCTTTCATCTCCCTAGGACATTACTTTTGTCATTTATAAGATTATATATTTCAAAGCTAAATGGTTTCAGCTGCAGCACATTGGCTTCAAGTTTCTCTAAATGTTTTGTGAAAACATTTGGATAGGAGTTTCACCTTAAAGAGTATGAAACATGCTCATTCCACAGTTGCATATATTTTTAAAAGATTGATTATTTAAAAATTATGATGGGAAAAGCATTTAACGACCTCTCATTTGACCTGGAACATTTTCAGAGGAAAAATTTTTTGTTTAGAAATCAGAGTAATTCTACATAAATTGAACTGAGACATTTAAGGTTGCTTGTGGATCAACAAAGTTGGCAAGTGTGATTATAAACAACATTGGTAACTTTTTTTTTTGATGCCCTCCTTTGTTTTCTCAGACACTTTCCCTTTGTGGAAATTCCTAGAAGTGGCTTTGATTAAAGAAATGGGCTTATCTAAATTGGACTATCAGTGGAATTCAGTTTACTACTTAGAATACCAAATTGTCTCTTTAAATCTAACTTTTCAACTAATAATAAATGTAATCTTAATTAGAAAACTCATTTCACATTTTCTATTAAATCATAATGATGATAATATATATCTGCTCCACTGGTCCCCAATATCCTATTTTATGATGATACCAAATACCTTCACTACTCCTTATTATCTGTGTGACCTTGAGCAAGCTGTTTTATCTTTTTGCCTCAATATCTTCATTAGTAAAAAGAGTAAGTTGAATTAGATGAGCTCAAAGACCCTCTTTAAGCTTTAAATCTAAGATTCTTTGACCAAAGGGGATCCAAAATATAAATATTTTTAAAGTTTTTAAATGAGTATGAAAATATTATGAGGATTAGATTCAATTTTGGTGTTTATTTTCAGATAATATTCTGGAAGTCTATAACCAAATAATCAATACACATTTATTAAATACCAATTATGTGCAAGGTGCTATGTTAGTTGTCAAGGAATAATAAGTTGTGATATGATTAAATTTTATTTTTGCTGAAGTAGGCCTAAACAGAAGACATATGGTCCATTGATTTCATTGTACATGATCCAAGAATTAACTGAAATAATGAAAATGTTGAAAAATTCAGTTACTGAGATAATTGTAAGAGAAATAGCTGCATTCTACTTGTAGAATTTTACCCAATTCTATGAAACAAAATGTTTATTTTTTCAATGTTAAGGTTTTTAAACCAAATGCTATATAATTACCATGACTACAAAATTTATATACTCAATCAACTGAATAAATTCATGTGATTAAAAAGCTAAAACCTAGGGCACACAGTGACCCCATAAAATTACCTTAATTCAAAAGACATTGAGAGTTCACACCCAATAAAAAAGGTATAGTTAATGAGTCCCTATCAAAACATTTATTTCTATTCAACCAGAGGATATTCAAACCAATGGCAAAGTAAAGCAAAGTTGAAAAAGAACATTTCTAGCATGGACTCTCACACCTCACTGGGAAAAATGAAAATAAAAAATGAGCATATGTGGTCAAAGTTCATGCAGGAAGTCACACACAAATTAGAAATGTATAATCAGACTATATGAGAGTGCACATAGGAAACATATGTGGTCAGAGGATATATAGGGTTGGGTGGGATGTAGGGAACACATCTGGTCAAGGCACAATGAGCAGCCACTCATTCCTCCAACCATGCAGTGTTTTTTTTATGACTTTTAGTGATTCATCACGTGAATTCGACTGGTCCTGCCTCCTGTTGATCTTGTGTGACTTGTAGTCTCTACCATGTGCATGTCCTTTTCACCAGGCAATGCTACCATGATCTTATAATCACTTTTCATCAATATTCCACTGATTATCGGTCCAATGATCCACTGGACAGGTAAATATAAGTGATATGTGGATAAAGCACTAGAGTTGGAGTACAACCTGAGATCAAAATCAGGCTCAGATAATTACAAGTTCTGTGACCCTGAGAAGTCCCTTAATTTTAGTCTGCCTCAGTTTTCTCAACTGTACAATGGAGATAACAAAAGCTACCCATGTTGGACCATCATCAGTCATCTTGATTTTTGTCTTTCCACTAGACTGACAGAAGATAGAGTGGACACTTGACTTCTCTTGGGCTGTGGCAGCAGGAGAGGAGGAGTAAAGAAGGAGTTCACACTGCTGAGTGTGGTTACCGAGGGATTGGGGACCCAACAGCTGTGGCCACTACCAGAAAAATCCCTGGCTGTTGTCACAGAGGGAGGTGGATTGTCTGCTTGTAGTTTCAATGGCAGAACTGCCTGTGGGCTCTGATTGGAGCACCTCAGGTCAGTCATGGACCGGTGCTTGTTTCAGAGACCTGAGATTACATCAGATCCTGGATTATAAAAACTAGAATAACTAAATATGATGGGTGAAAAACAAACAAAAAATCCTAAAACCAGAGTTAACATATCCCAACACAATAGCAACCTTAGGATTCCATTAAAAGGCTAGCATTTAAATCTATTGGCCTGGCCACTAAAAATTAAAAAAAAAATAAGTAAATAAAAATCCGCAAGCAAAGGAGAAAGAACCCAACTACTGAAAACTATCATGAGTATGGAGAAGACCTTGGTTCAAACTCAGAGGAAAGTTAAATAAAACACCCACTTCAAAAACAGCAACAACAAAATACAATACATGGCCATAAACATAAAAAGAGCTTTAATAAGACCACAAAATTAAAATGAGAGAATCTGAGGAAAAATTAAGAAAAATATAAAAGCAATGCAGGAAAATCAAGAAAATTATGAAAGAAGGATCACCCAAATGGAAAAAAAAGATCTGGAAACTAACAGAAGAAAATAATGTATTAAGAACTAGAATTAGACAAGATGAAACTAACAATTTCCCAAGATAATAAGAAATAATAAAGCAAAATCAAAAGAATAAAATAATAGAAGTGAATATGAAACATTTTATTACAAAAACAATAGACCTTAAAAATAGAACAAGGAGGGGCACTATTTAATATTGGACTCCTAGAAAATTATGATTTAAGCAAAGAATTTAAACACCATATTCCAAAAAAATATTCAAGAAAAACTCCAGAAATTCTAGAATCAGAGGTTAAAATAGAAATTGAAAGAATCCAGTGATCAACACCTCAAAGAGATTCAAAGATGGAAATGCACAAGAATATCATTGCTAAGTTCAATAGTTCCCAGGTTAAGTAAAAAATGCTATGAACAACAAGGAAAAAAGTTTAGATACTATGGAGCTACAGTCAGAATAAGACAAGACTTTGCATCCATAATATTAAAAGAAGACAGGTGTTCTGGTTTAAGATGGCAGCAGAGTAAGAAGCAGCTCTTAACCTCTCCTGACTGAAACACACAAAACTCCTCAAGGGGACATAAAAACAAGTCCAGACTAACAGAGGAACCCCACAAAAGGGCACAGTGTGGAAGGTACGTGGAATCGGGGCATTTCCATGCTATAAAGGGGTGAAAAAGCTCTCACTAAATCACGGGCTGAGCAACCACCCCACCCCCACCCCCTCCACACACCACCTATAGTGCTGAAGCCAGCTAAAAAGAAATAGAACAAGTTTGGGGCACCCATCGAGTCATTGGCAGCTCCAGGGCCTGTTCCTGAGAGCAGCAAGATTTAGGACCCCAAAAAGCTAAAGAACTCACACGAACTCTGAAGGTGGGAGCAGGACACAGAGCTCGGTTGGAGGCATGGGTAGAGGCAGACACTGCTGAGAGCTAAAGCTCTGAAACCCTGAGTGGGAAACCAGTGCAGACGGGTATACGACTGTGGAAGCAGTGCCCTGAGACTTGTAAAGAAACCTCCGGCAGAGGATTAAAGCAAGGGGGTCCACGAGGGGGCTTGACCTTGGAAAAAACCAGAACTCAGACCTCAGGAGCCAAAAGACCACGGACAGACCCTGAGCACGAGGATAAACCTGAGAAGCTGCTGGGCTAACGATGGCTACCCAGTCTCAGGAAGTTCAGAAGAGAAAGATTAACAACAAGAAAAAGAAGTCTTTAACACTCGACAACTTTTACACAGAGAAAATCCAGACAACTGAGCAAACAGAGGAGGAGAACAAACAAGCATCCTGACTCTCCTCAAATAAGAAAAACTCCTCACAAGCTATGGAAGAGTTCAAAACTGAGATTTTGAGGAAAATGGAAGAGATGTGGCAAGAAAATAACAGTTTAAAAGGTAGAATCTTGCAATTGGAAAGTGAGGCTCAGAAACCAAATGAACTGATAAGCAAATTGAACACCAGAAATGACGAGATTGAAAAGGAATACTAGAAGATTATAGCCAAAAACCAGAAGATTATAGCCGAAAACCAATCCCTAAAGGCTAGAATTGAGCAATTAGAAGCTAATGATCTCTCAAGACAACAAGAACAAATAAAACAAAGTCAAAAGACTGAAAAAATAGAAGGAAACATGAAATATCTCAATGAGAAAGTGACAGACCAAGAAAACCGGTCTAGAAGAGACAACCTGTGAATCATTGGTCTTCCAGAAAAACCAGAAATTAATAGAAACCTGGACTCCATACTAACAGAAATTATTCAGCAAAATCGCCCTAAAGTCCTACAACAAGAGGGCAATATAGACATTGAAAGGATCCATAGAACACCCTTGACATTCGATCCAGATAAGAAAACGCCCAGGAATATAATTGCCAAATTCAAGAGTTTCCAAGCAAAAGAAAAAATCTTACAAGAAGCCAGAAAGAGACAATTCAAATATCAAGGAGCACCAATCAGGATCACACAGGATCTGGCAGCCTCCACTCTAAAAGATCTCAAGGCTTGGAATATGATATTCAGAAAGGCAAGAGAGCTGAGCCTGCAACAATGGATCAACTACCCATCAAAATTGACTATATACTTCCAGGGGAAAGTATGGGCATTCAAGAAAATTGAAGAATTCCAAGTATTTGCACAGAAAAGACCAGGGCTAAATGGAAAGTTTGATATCCAACCACAAAAATCAAGAGAAACATGAAAAGGTAAATAAGATACAGAGGGGAAAGAAACTTATAATTTTTAAATTTGCCTTTTTAAGGGCCTCACTGAGATCTGATTATCTGTATTCCTATGTAGAGAAATGTTATGTATAATTCTCTATAGTGAACTCTATTCACTATTATAGTATTCACTATTATAGTAATCAGAAGAATAATTCACAGGGTGAGGGTGGAACACTAAATAATCTAAGATGACATGGGGGATGGGAAAGAGGGGGTGAATAGCAGGGGACACCAAGAGAAACTTGAGTGAATAAGAAAAATAGGATATTCTATTACACACAAAGAGGGCATGGGAAGGAGAGGGGACAAATATTATTATAAGGAGGCGAGGAAGAGAGCATTAAGAGGTAATAATCAAACCTTACTCTCAGTGTAATCAACCCAGAGAGGGAAGAGTAGCTATACTATCCATTGAGACTTAAAACTCTTATCTAACCCTTCTGAGAAAGTCAGAAGGGATAAACCAAGGGGAGCAGGGGAGTGGGGAGGTGAAAAAAAGGGGGGGGGAGAAGAATGGGGAGGGAATTCAAAAAAAAAAAAAAAAAAAAAAAAAAAAA
>NW_025372838.1:0-7076 GCF_016433145.1 Gracilinanus agilis
GAAGAAGAAGAAGAAGAAGAAGAAGAAAAAGAGGAGGAGGAGGAGGAGGAGGAGGAGAAATCTTCAAAAATTAGGAAATAGTTGCATAAATTATGGTGTCTAAATGTAATGTGATATTTAAAATAAAAATATGAAAAATTCAAAGAAATGATAAAAATCAAGAATACATATTTAACAGACTAACATATAAACTGACAAACTATAAATGGAGACAATATTTAAATAATGGCAAAATACTGGCTAGATACAATGGACAAAAGAAGCACATCTGATAAAAGTTAAAGCATACAGTCTTTCTTTGGGAGAGCGAAGTAAAGGAAAGAGTTGGACCTCATAGCTAAACAGAGAGGAAGAGAGCCAGATAGATTCAAAGACTATGTTTTTTTGCCAGAGACATATCCAAAGTGAGTATCACAATACCCAGAAAGACACCAAAGAAGAACTTTTGTCTTGGCTAAAAACTATTGATGAGGATTCAAGAATATCTGCCAAACCATTTGGAATTGTTCCCAAAGGGTTGACATAATCTTTGGAGACTCAGGTTCACTCCACATTAGAGTAGAATGTCAGTGGAGGGTAGAATAAGAAACAAATATATGTAGATAGATAGATAGATAGATAGATAGATAGATAGACTGACAGACATAGAGCTAGCTAGCTAGCTAGCTAGCTAGACAGATAGATGGACAGACAGATAGATAGACAGGAGAGAGAGGGAAAGAGAGAAGAGAGAGAGAATGGATCAAAACAGATATTTGTATCAATATCTATGCATATACACACATTTATATAAATATACTTCCATATTTATGTAAATACATACACATATATATGTACATACATAATATGTATATCTAGGACACAAAGTATATTTTGCAGAAGAATCAGATGAGCTAGTCAGTGATGAGAACAAAAGGTCTTATATTTGATTCATCTAATGCCACCGGCTTAAATGGAGATATACAAGAGAACATGGAGGAAGGAAAAGAGTAATAAGGAGTCTTAGACATTGAAACCATATCCACCTACCAACTCACCAACCATCCACACTGAGGCTAGGTTTGAGGTCTCCAATATGAGAGGGAGAAAGGACGTAGACAGATATGGTGATACACAGTGGCCTTCACTTTCATAGAAGTCTTTTGAGAGGCTATTCCAAGTTCTCATTGGAGATCTGCTTCTCTATTTTCCTCGTACTCCTGAGTAACTCAAGAAATTTAAAAAGAGTGATATTTCTGCTTATGTGAGTCTTATTGATTTCTCACTCTTGAGGAGAGTGAAAGAGACTGAAATCAACTAGAAAATTTGAAGCTTGGGATCTGGAAGTTTCTAAGAAATGAAACTTCTAGATAGAGAGGGATTATAAGAAGAAGGGCAGGGAATGGGAAGTACCAGGCATGGAGAGGAGGAGAGGGCATGGCTAATGCATTAATAGCTATCGAAAAGAGAAAGACTAGGCATTTTCTAAGTATTTTTATACTAGGACAGGAAGTAAATCATGTTCAGATTCTTAATTTTCCAGACCTAAAATAAGCCTAACATTACTGACAGCAAGATGAGACTCATGCATAAAAATATATTCGTAGAAAGATGGCTTGTGATAACAAAAAGCAACAAATATAATATATGTGTCCAAAGATTAGGTGATGGCTGAAAAAATATGGCATATGAATGGAAATGAATGGTTTTTAATTTTCAAAAATGTATTATTAACTTGAGAAATACCAAAAAAAGAACATTTCTTTAAAGAAAGAGAGATATTTTATGAAAAATAGAATTACATATGGCAATTACTAATTTGTAGTATGTTAGGTTTATATATACATATGTATATGTATATATCATTTTAAATGGTAGTTCCAACATTGCCCTGTTTCTCTGTATTCCCCCTTCACAACATATTTCTATTATCTTATTTGTGTTCTTAAATATTTCACTGGCATGTTTTTTTTTCTTTCTTCAGTTTTGGTTGATATCAATATCACTTTTGTTACTTATTTGTCTTTTCTTTCTTTCTTTTTTTTTAACCCTTACCTTCGACCTCCTGTGGATAGCATTTTAGTTCCCAATTTCTCCCTTCTGACCTGATTTTCTATGGGTTCCCCTTTATCCAAGAGGGCTTTCTTTGAATCTGCCCAGAAAGAATAAAAGAACCAAAGGTGCCTAAAAGCCGTGACATCCAAGGGAGGTACCTCCAGTGCTCTCCCTTTCTCCCCACCAGCACTGCTAGCCCTGGGCTCAAGCTGTATAGCTTACTGGTTGAGATTCACGTGGTCTTTCTCTGCTTTTGGAAGTTATAAAAGATGGATCAATAATATCTCTTTTGAGTCTAGTTATGAGTCCCTATATTGTGCCAGGAAATACCTTCAAGCTTTAATTACCACCATCAATCTCTTTCTTTAGGTATCTTGCCTCTAGTTGCCATCCTCTCAACTGTGTTTAACTCCTAAAACACACATACACAAACCACTAACACAAAAAAAATAAAAAATTGGTTTGGATAGACTGGTTTCTTTAAAAGCACATGGCAAAAAAGAAAAGCAAAAAAAAAAATCCCCACCAACCCAGAAAGCAATCAGACTTTTGAAAAACTCATGTTTGGAATCAACTTATCTTTCTTTCATCCAGAGAAAAAGAAGCTGGAGAAAGCAGCATAGAACATACGAGTAGGAATCAACAACTCTCTGTTGGTGTTATAGTTTTTCTAATGTTTTTATTTATTAATTTAATTTAAAAACTTTTTTAAAAAACTTACCTTCTGTCTTAGAATCAATACTGTGTGTTGGTTCCAAGGCAGAAGACTGGTAAGGGCTAGATAATGAAGGTTAAGTGACTTGCCCAGAGTCACACAGCTAGGAAGTGTGTGAGGCCAGATTTGAACCTAGGACCTCCTGTCTTTAGGTCTGGCTCTCAATCCACTGAGCTACCCAGCTACCCCTTTATAGTGCTTTTAATTGCATGCCCAATTCATCTATTCTTTCTTTTATTGGTGAAAGTGTTAAGAGATATAATTTGCTGTATTGGCTTCACCTAAAATATTTTTGCTTTGTTTTTTCATTGTTGCTCTCTATTTTGAAAAAATTATCTCTTGTTTCTATGATTTTTAAAAAATTGTTTTATGATTTGTGCTTTTATTGGTAATTGTATTTCCCTTCTATCATATTCTTTTCTAATTTTTCTCTCCATATAACCTTTATTTTTTCAGAGTTTAAAGATATATATTTTATTCTTTTCTTTTCTTTCTTTCTTTTTTTCCTTTTTCATTCAATTAATTAATTTAGAATATTTTATCATGGTTACATGATTTATGTCCTTTCCCTCCCCTCCCTGGAGCTGACAAGCAATTCCACTGGGTTTTGCTTGTATCATCTTGTGATTTCTTTTCTTAAAGAAAAAGTAGATAGAGAAGAAATATATCTAATCAACATTTGTAAACAATAGCATAAATGTTCTATTTCTTTTTTTTAAACCCTTACATTCCATCATAGAGTCAATACTGTGTATTGGTTCTAAGGCAGAAGAGTGGTAAGAGCTAGGCAATGTAGGTTAAGTTACTTACCTAAGGTCATATAGCTAGGAAGTGTCTGAGGAAATATTTGAACTCAGGACCACCCATCTCTAGGTCTGGCTCTCTGTCCACTGAGTCATCCAGCTACCACCCCACCCCAACATTCTATTTCTACTCCTCTCTCTTTTCTCTCTTCACTAATTCCAGACCCTAATCACTAGTTTTTATACAGTTACCATATTTCAAGAAATCAAAAGAAAAACTGTTCTCCAGTTCTACTAGATTTTTAGTTTTCTTCTGATTTCTTGAAATATGGTATCCAAGTTTTTTTTAATAAAAAGAAAATCTGTTTCTTAAATTTTTCTCAACCATTTTTTCCAGGTTAGTTATTGTTTTATAATCAATAATTTTTGTGTGCATAGTATTTGTAAGGTGTATTTGAATTAATATCATTAGGTTTTTATTTCTGTAAAGTATAAGAAGAATAGGTTTTATTTATTTAGAATATAATGTGTAAGGATGGGATTTGTGCAAGGGGGATGGGAAAAAAGGAGGCAGAGTAGGAGTGGCTGACAATTGGTGACAGTTACTGGCAGTTGAGACTAGAGGGGATGCTGGGTAATTCTCTGGAGGAAGGAGGAGGAGAAGAGATCTTTGGTTGGAGGACTAGGAGGAGAGAGGAGGAGAACAATCCAGCTGGGATCCAGTCCTGAGGGCTTCTGAGGATCTTTCTTTGGACACTGAAACCCTGATTCCCTGGTCAAAGGCATCCCATAGCTTCTCACCTATAAAGACTTCAATCATCAAGGCAGCTAAGTTTTTGGACTCCATTTTGGGAGAGATCTCTTAGTCTCCTGCTACCATTACCCAACCTTGCTGAGAGACCCTTTTAGTCAAACCTTACAATTTTAGAAAAAGAATAGAAACAGAAAACTAGGAATAGAAACAGAAGGAGAAGAGGTGGGGGGAGAACCTTAGGTGTGGGAACCCCAAAGGTTCCCACCCAAGTGAGGACCCCATAGAAATAGAGAAGAGGGCACTCCAAAATCCCTCTGCCCTTCACCCCTTTCCCCAATCCCTGAATTGTGATTAATAAAAAGACATTCATTAGTCAGATAGAATTTGCAGAGTGCCTGAGAGACAACGAGGGAGAGGGGAACCACAGCTTGATCTAGCTGCTGCCATCTTGGAGCCAGACTACCCGCTATGAAGTTGTCTGACCTTGGGGAGGATTGTGTGAACCCCGCCTTCATTCAGAATTGATTGGGGTACCACATACCTCATCTTATAGGGAATCCTTGCCCCCAACTCCTGTGGGGTGGCACAACCATCCAGGTCACCCAGTTTTGGGGTAACACTTCCTCGAAGTCTCCCAAAATATATTCGGCCCCAGGGGAGTGCTGGAAGAGAGAGTCACCATAAAGACACACTCTCTCTCTCTCTCTCTTTCTCTCTCTCTCTCTCTCTCTCTCTCTCTCTCTCTCTCTCTCTCTCTCTCTCTCCTCTATCTAACATTGGTTATTGGCTCTCATAATTATTACAAGTGAGAATTTTGTGATTATCATTTTGCTTTTTTACTTTCTTTCTTTATTTCTCCTTGTTTATAATATAGAGGAGTGATGGGCAAACTTTTTAAAGAGGAGGCCAGAGGAAAGGAAATGCTCATCTGTCAGTCTGTTTCTAAGGCAACTCTTTCAAAGTTTCATTGTATTGTATCATACTCATTGTATTTGTCAGATTACAGCCAATAAAGCATTTCAGGGGGCCTCATCTGGCTCGAGGGCCGTAGTTTGCCCATCACTGATATAGAGTATAGGATAGTTTTATTTGAAAGATCCATTAGGGAGACAGGTCTCCCAAAGGATTTCAGGGGGGTATGTTAAAAGAGTTTTTTAATTTTTTATTAATTTCTCCTTTTTTATATTTAAGAGGAAAAGGAGCAACAATAGTTTTCAGTAAGAGACTCCTTGCTGTGCAGTTTGTCAGTTAGAGACTGACACGTAGAACGGTGTGGCCAAGTGTGGTTAATTAGTTGCAGAGAGTTGCAAGGGGCTTTTGGTCTCTGGATTCCCTGGGGAGAGGGTGTGTAGATCACTCTCTCTGGCTGGAGACAGAGAAACGGATTTAAGGCCTTAACAGCATTATTGATTATTGATTATTGATTAACTTAGGTAGATGGGTAGATAGATAGTCTGTATATTATTCAATAGAGTAGGAGAGGAGGTGAGGGCTTCAGTCTAGCAGAAGACTGTGCTACAAGGCAGATAGATTTAGGATTTTTTAGAGAAAATTTTAGTTAGGATTGGGATCTTAGGTATAGTTATAAGGTATATATAGGTATAGTTATAAGCTATTATAAGATTACTCTCACTTTCCTCCTTCCTATTTCCTATCCATATTTCCTAATAATAAACTAAGTGTTTTGCATTTAATACATTTTGACTTTTGTTTATATAAATAAATCAATAAATTTGGCTTTTATTCAAAACCCCCAACATGTAACCCTTCTCAATCTCAATTCCCATTCTTGTTTAAGCTTAAGAAAGGCACCTACAAATGGTGCCTCTACTTACTTACTCTTTTCTCACTGTCTTCTAAACTCTACAGTTGGGCTTCTGACCTCATCATTTAACTTCTCTTTATCTTTCTTCCAATATTATCAATAATCTCCTTATTAACAAGACTGACAACCCTTTCCCCATCCTGATCTCTTTGAGTTCTGTGGATTAGCTCTTGAATACTCCTCTGAGATTTTCTGACACTGCTCCCCCCTGATCCAGCTATTCTCTCTTAGTGTCCTTTGCTAGATAGCCCCAAAGTTCTGACCTTTACACTGCTCTTTTTCATCCTAGACCAATGATGGTGAACCTATGGAACAGATGCCAAAGATGGCACACAAAGTGCTCTCTGTGGCCACATAGCCACCCCCCTCCCCCAGTGTGTTACTAGAAAGGTAGAGGGACTAGGGCAGAGCTGCTCCCCTCCCCCTCTCCACTGTGTCTGATGACATTTTTTCACACACCCCCACCCTTCTGCCCAGCAGCCCAATGGGAGTGCTTTCTCCCTCCCCTGTGTGAGGTAAGGGGGTAAGGGAGTGCCCAGTACTCAGTAAGGAAGGGGGGAATAGGACATGGCATGCAGTCTCTGGAGGGGTGTGCATGATGCTCTGTGTCTAAAAGGTTCATCATCACTGCCCTATACCATGCTAGTAGATGATCTCATCAGTGCCTCTAGGCATCTCCATCTCAACATATTTCAAGTATAAGGCTTTTCATGAAATCTCTGTTCCAAACTATCATTTTTGAGGTCCTCACCCAGGCTTACAACTTTGGTGCCCTACTCAACCCTTCACTCTCATTCACTCCACATATCCATTTTCTTGCCAAAACTTTGTCATTTCTATCTTCTTTCAAATTACATAGCTACCACCTCAGTTCCAGCCCTCTATCCTTCCCATCTGGGCCATTGAAATAGTCTAAATTCCTTACTTCTCTTTCTACCTCTACTCATCTTCTATTAAACTATCGGAGTAATTTTATGAATGGCAAATATATATATATATATATAC
>NW_025372839.1:0-4247 GCF_016433145.1 Gracilinanus agilis
AGGAAGGAAGGAAGAAACAGAAAGGAAAAAGGAAAGGGGAAAGGAAAAGGGAAAGGAAAGGAAATGAATGGAATGGAATAGCTGTTTATCTTGAACTTGATGGGTTCGCCAAAACAGGCTGGGGTGGAGGAATCAAGACAGAGAGACTCATTTTAGGTTATCACTCCTAAGTATTTGCAAATGAAAGGACCCATTACTAGAATCACACAATAACAACAGGTGAGAAAATCCTTAGAATGAAAATATTTGTTCTTGAAGAACATGGAATTAGAACATGGAATACCGGGGTTGCTAAGGACTTTAGAATATGGAATATTAGAATATAAAATGTTTACATTGAATACAAAAAAGCACGCAATATAAAATGCTGTAGAGCAGCTAGGTAGCATGGTGAGTAGAGAACATCAGGCTTGGAATCAGGAAGTCCTGGGTTCAAACTTGGCTTCAGATACTTCCTAGTTATGTGATTCTGGCCAAGTCACTTTACCCTAATTGCCCAGCCCTACTGTCTTAGAATTGATATTTAGTATCAAGTATAATAAGTATACTTGGTATTGATTCTAAGACAGAAGGTAAGTTGTTTTGTTTTGTTTTAAATATAGAATGTTACAACTAGGGGAAATCTTAAGTAATATTAGTGCTAAAGGGAATTTTAGAACAGAATTTCAGAGCTGGAAATATAGCCTGGAAGAAAAAAACACAAACAAAAACTAGCATTTATGTAATACTTTTGTAAGAAACACAGCCTTACCTAAAAAGAAAATCCTTACTCCATTGTGAAGTAAAAAAGCCCTTTATTAATGTCCTTGCAAAAGTGGGTACCCAATTAGATTTTGATACAAGCACACCTCTTGAGGGTAGCCACAGCAGGATATATTCCCTAAGCCTAGCATGGGAAGCCCTTCTCTGTTTCCTCATTGGCTGAGAAAAATCAGAGAATACAGTTTATCTGAAGAAGCTAACCAACCCCTGTCGACCACCACCCTTGAAGACCTTTCCCATTGAGAATCCCCTTTCCTTCTATGGTTTCTTCTCTTAACCCTTAGTCATATGACAGCTGAACTCTGATACAGGACTAACTAAACTGGTTTTCCGCTAAGTTTTTGCTCCTCTGGGATCACAGTTTTGACCAAAGGGTTCCTTCTGATTGGCCCAAGGGATCAAGGTTGAGTTTTGAGGGGACAGAAAAGGTGAGACCCAACTGAATTTGGTTGTAGATGTCACAAATGGAAATTCTGTTTCATATTTTGTTTCATTTGATCCTCACAACACCCTGGGAGATGGATTATCACCCTCATTTTACAAATAAGGAAATTGAGGTAGATAGCAGTTAAGTAACTTGCCTGAGGTCACAGCACTAGTAAGAGTCTGAGGCAGAATTTGATCTCCTCTTCCTAACTCCAGGGCCAGCTCTCTGGCCATTATTAGGTCCTGGAGACCATTTATTCCAGTCTTTTCTCTGTCTCTGTCTCTTCTCTCCTCCTCCTCCTCTTTGTCTCAGTCTCTCTCTCAAAGCCTACAGTTGTTTAAACATTTCTGCCATTAGTGTCCCCCAGAATCAAGACTTGAACCCAAATATTCTTACTCAAAATCATCCCAGGACTAGTGAGTCCTACAGGCAATATTGCTTTGCCCCTTGCTGATACAAATTAGTGCATATTTTCTCTTTGCTATTACTTTCCTACTACCTCCCTCCCCACAGCTATCTTCAGGGAGGCTTTACCTGGATACTGAGGGGAACTGAGTAATATCAATGTTATCACTTGGAAATCTGGATTCAAATTGTGTGTCTACTGATCTGGGAATATGACCTAGATGATGAGCTAGCTGTTGGCCAAGTGATGGAAAAAATACAAGGTAGGATGGGGCTCCTCCCCTACATGTGACCTGGGATGAATATCTTAGCCTCCCTAAGCCACAGTTTCCATAGCTAGAAAATGGGTACAAGAATAGCTCTTGTGCCTACCTTAAAGAATGGTCATTAGGAAAATAGACATAAGACTCTTAGAAAACTCAAAAGGGCCATACAAAAGTCACTTCTTCTCCTCCTCTTTTTTTCCTCCACCACCATCACCATTATTATTATTATTATCTTTTCTGCTTTCCTCACAAGGCTGTTCTGAGGATCAAATGAGATAATGGATATAAAGTACTTCATAACAGTGGAGTGTTCTATAAATGTCTTCTATAATTCAAGAGATCTATGATTTCATCAGTGGGAACTCCATTCACTGACCCACATCTGAACCTCTCCACACCTTACTGGATGATTTCATGAGTTACTGTAGAAAAAAAAAGAATAGAAAAATCTTCAAAGTAGTTAATGATGAGCTTAGCTAGTCCTTAATGACTAGTCCTGGATGACAACCTATTGTCCAGACACACCTGAAGTCTTTTCATTCTGGTAGGACCTGTAAGGTAGAAAGAACATTGAATTTGACCCCCGGGTTCAAATCTAGGCTATGACAAGACTTTTACAAAGTACCATTTGTATGTGGGCACCATGTTAGGTGCTCAGGAAATGAAGATACAACAAAACATTACATTCTAGTAAGCAAAAGAACATAAACACAAATAAGTACCTATAAATTATGGGCAGAATAAATACAACGAACACCTGTGCAGCTTAATCTTCCCAGGTCTCAATTCCCTCATTTGCAAAATGAGGGACTTATGACATCTAAAGTACCTTCCAGCTTTAAAATTATGATCCAAGGTCCAAAAATTCCTCTTAGTTTTGTAAGGGAGAATAAGAAACCAGGGCTTTGCAACTTTGCAAATGTAGCAAAAGGCATGGGTTTGCAAAAGGGTCTGGTCACACACAGAGAACTGAAAGAGCAAGTTCCAGAATCTGGGGAAGGGATAAAACCAAGGACGGAAGACCATTGAGGGTCTGTTGTTCCTGTCCAGCCAGGAGAGTGGAGAGTTTGCTTCCTGTGGCAGTCTGTTTATGCCTGAAGGAGGTGACTTATCTTTCCTGATACCTGGAGGTTCCTGTAGTCCAACTATCGAGAAGATTCCTGAGATCTGTTCCATCCCTGTCTCTGGTTGCCATCTCCCAGATATCTTGTGAGCTCCTGATTACTCAGAGGTTTCCTGACTGAATGTGTGTGTGAGAGCCAGACTTCTGATAAACTCTGTCTTTGGAAAAGAGGCCTGCAGCCATGTTGGTCTCTGAAGAAGAGACTGAGATCATCTAGATTTCAACCGTCTACTCTGATGAACTTTTACTATGTCTACAATTTATTTTGAGGGCCAGTAGTTAGAGTAGATTATATAGAAGGGGAAACTTAGTTAGAGAGAGTAGGGTTTAAGGAGCTTGAAGATCTTGAAGAAGGTTCCGTGAGGAATCTGTAGAAGCTGGGTGGAGAATATAGAATTTAGAGTTAGGGACTCCTTTTCCCTGGTCCTCCATCATTTCTTTTAATTTACTATAAATAAATTTAATTTATTGTTTATAAAGAAGAGTCAGAGAGCATTTTGGCCTGGAGAGTGAGGTCCTCTGAATATACACCAACAACAACTCTACAAACCCCTTTTTGTCTTATCTTAAATCTCTCCTTTCTCACTAATTTCCTTATAATTTCGCGTATGTGGGTATGTGTCTGTGTGGAAGATTTTCATCTTTCCTCTCTGCCTGGACCTCCACAATGTCTAAAACAAATGCACCTAATAGCCAACAGACTTGCGTGGCCAGATTTCTCCCTTGTTTAGAGCTAAGAACTCATTTATTTGTTCTCTGACCATCCAGAAGCACCCATTTCACATTCAGAGGACACCTCCTGTCCTTAACCTTGGGCAGAATTGAAGTTCAAAGTTGCATTCTTCAGACACTACCCCATTTACCCTCCAAAGAGCAGTCACTGTTCTGTGCACACAGGAAATGAGCCAAAACCACCATTGCTCAACTGGAAATATTGTCAACGTTTCTTCCAATTTCCTTGCCTTTTCCCTCGAAGATGGCACTCTGCTATTTTTTTTTCCTGCTGCAGGTGCTAATGAGACTCTTCATACCACGGCTGAACATATAAATGCTCACATTGAATTATGGGCAACACCAGGCTAGGCTGTATTTAACATAACAACTTCATTACTCATAGGCTGCCTGAGAGTACTCAAGTAACATTATTATTAGATCTGAAACTGGCTGGAGTTTGTCATCGCGTTTCATTTTTTTTTAGGTTTCAGATTGTTAGGGAATGTGGGTATGTGTGTGTATATATATATATATATATATGTATATATAT
>NW_025372840.1:0-4525 GCF_016433145.1 Gracilinanus agilis
CTCTCTCTCTCTCTCTCTCTCTCTGCAGGTTCATGTGTGGAGAGCAGCCTTATATGGACTGATCACTTCAGCTATGGCTTATTTTTTTCTTGCCACCAGACACCGCACACTGTGCTGCAGCCGGAGCCAGAAGTAACCGCACTTTGGCATCGTTCCTGGAGTTACAAACTGTTACTCAGACCAGCAGCCCGCGGGACTCCGGGCTTCTTCTACTGCCCGAATATCTGAGTCCTTTCAAAGAAAATAGTGATTTTTTTCCCCTCCACTTCCCCACGGTTATATATTTTTAAAATAAAATCCAATACCCCTCCCCCATATACCCCTTCCCCTCTCCCATCCCCCACTCACCCCCGCCCGTGTGAGTGTGTGAGTGTGTGTTTCCGAAGAACTGCGGATTGACAAACTGGTGTTGCAACTTTCCTGCATAAATTGCGTGGCCCAGACCATGTCGCTGACCAACACAAAGACGGGCTTTTCTGTCAAGGATATTTTAGACCTGCCTGACACCAACGATGAGGACGGATCCGTGGCAGAGGGGGCAGAGGAAGAGAGCGAGGGATCGGAGCCCACCAAGAGAACCGGGGTGCTGGGACCGAGCGCCCTGGAAGCAGTTCAGACCCTGCCCCTGAAAAATCCTTTCTACGACAACAGCGACAACCCCTACACTCGCTGGCTGGCCAGTACCGAAAGCATCCAGTATTCCTGTGAGTAAAGAAACTTCACCCTAACAATCAGCTCTCCACCTCCCTCCCCCTTCTTTCTCCCTCAGACCAAATGTGGTTGGACAGTGAAAGGAGGGAGAAGCTGCTTAACCCAGCCGTCCCAACCCCAACCTAGGCCAGGCTCTAAAGTATTAATTTGGGGGGGGGGGATTCTATTAACTCCTCTCCTTGTTTTAAAACTCTTCACACCTCAGGAAAGGGGACTGGGAGAATCGAGGACTTATGCTTTCGATTTTTTCTTATTCTGTTGAAGTAGAAGGGAAAGGAGGAGGAGGTGAAATGCTTTCCAAGGGGTAATGTTCATTACATTTCGGTTTGGGGGACGGTGACAAATTGCAAATATCATTTCATTACTGAGGCAAAGGATCGCTAGGCATATTCACAGTCCCATGTTCGAGTCTGTGTGTGTAATATTGATCTCTGAAGGAGCCTAAGATGCAAATGGACATTCCGGGGGTGCTATAAATAGCCCTCCCGTTGTTCAGACACAGAGGCCGCTTTGTGCCTAGCGGGGTATCGGTTGGTTTAGAGACAGTCCAGAAAAACAAAAACAAAACACACAAAAAATGTCTTAAACGGCAGAGCTGATCAATGACTGGATTGTGAATTTCTTCTTTTAAAAATCAACCCACGTCCCTTCAGAGAGGAAATCACTTAAGGGTGTCCGAGATCTCCATCCTTTGGCCCCTTTTCCTTCTTTAGGCAACCCCCCCCCCAAAGCAGAAGCCATCCTTCGGGTCATTTTCGCAGCCGCTGGGGAAATAAGATGCCCCCTTTATCTCCACCACTTTCCCAGACCTCCCTTCCCACCTGGAGAAACTTGGAGCACACCCGACGGCTCTAGTAACCTCCCAGGCAGGGCTGGAGTTCCCTAGGAGAAAGAGAGGGCTCCTTCCCCAGTGCTCCCAACTATAGAGATCAGGTTTTTTGACGGGTTCAAACAAGGATGGTGGTTAGAGAAAAGGGAGTCAGAGTAGGGAGATGAGAATGGGTCTAAATCCTTCCCCTCCGCTGCCGAAGGGGATGAGAAAATTGGGGCACAGGGGACGGATTTGAGGATAAACAATAATAGTCCGCTGCCCAGGAACCTAGAGGGCCCAGGCCTCTGTGTGTGTGTGTGTGTCGTTCCTCTTTCCTCTGCCTCTGTCTCTCTTTTTCTGCCTTTCTGTCTGTCTGTCTCTCATAAGCGTCTCTCTTTTCCTGCCGTCCTTGCCCACACCACCCATTCCCACCCTCAACCTTTCCTTACATCCCACCTTCCTACTTCCCCCCTCCCATGCCCTCCCTCTGCAGTGCACGGGCTGGCGGCTGGGGCGCCCCCGCAGGACTCCAGCGCAAAATCTCCGGAGCCCTCGGCCGACGAGTCGCCGGACAACGACAAGGAGACCCCAGGCAGCGGGGGTGAAGCGGGCAAAAAGCGGAAGAGGAGGGTGCTCTTCTCCAAGGCGCAGACCTACGAGCTGGAGCGGCGCTTTCGGCAGCAGCGCTACCTGTCGGCTCCGGAGCGTGAGCACCTGGCCAGCCTTATCCGCCTGACTCCCACGCAGGTGAAGATTTGGTTCCAGAACCACCGCTACAAGATGAAACGGGCGCGGGCCGAGAAAGGTATGGAGGTGACCCCCTTGCCTTCCCCGCGCCGGGTGGCCGTACCCGTCTTAGTCAGAGACGGCAAACCCTGCCACACGCTCAAAGCTCAGGACTTGGCCGCAGCCACCTTCCAGGCCGGCATCCCCTTCTCCGCCTACAGCGCCCAGTCGCTACAGCATATGCAATATAATGCCCAGTACAGCTCCGCCAGCACCCCTCAGTACCCGACAGCGCATCATTTGGTGCAAGCTCAGCAGTGGACTTGGTGAGACAGACGCCCTAGCCCTAGAGAGAAAGACTCAAGGCTCCAAAACAAATTCCACTCCACTGGAGGACACTATTATTATTATTCTAATTATTATTATGGAGTTTGCTCTTGGCTTTTTTTTTTTAATGGAGGGAAATGTTCTGAGCTCTTTGGGGTAGGGAACTCCAACGGCTCGTTCCCTCTCTTTTTTATTTTGGAGAGAGGGGTTTTGGAGATCTGGGCGCCGTGTTTACAAAATTTTTGCGCAGTCCTGCTTACTTGCCACTCCCCTGGGGAGAGGGGTGGGGGGAGAGAACTCGTCGCGTCTTCTGAAAACAAACAAACAAACAAACAAACAAAAACTTAGATAAATCTCCCTCCACTCAAATTAAAACCCCTATGCTCTCGTGTTTTTTTTTCTTCGTAAAGTATGTTTGTGTGCTGTAGACATGTTGTCAGTCGTCTTCTAAAGCAAGTGGAGAACATTTAAAATAGAGTTTTATTTCTCCTTTTTATAAAAAAAAAGAAAGCAAAACAAACTTTAAATATTTATGGCCATGTACACAGTCTGACAACTGGTAGCAGGTTCTTCTTTCCTTCCTTTCCCTCCCTGTTTTATATTTGTTTGTTTGCTTTTTGTTTGGGCTTGGGTTTTTGTAAATATCGGTGGTGAATGTTGCCAAAAGTAACCTTCAGGGCGATCTTTCTCTTCTCCCTCCTTTCCCCTATCGTACTTTCTTTTCTTTCTCCTTTTTCTTTTTGCCTGGATGCAAATATGTCCCAAATATGAAAAAAAAAAAAAGAAAAAGAAAAAATGTAGAAGACCAACCCCACCCCCTATCCCAATCCCTTTTCATAATTCTCGGGGCCCAGTCCACGGGAATATCCAGTTCAGTGGTTGTGTATGACTCCAAAAGGAGCGCTGGGAGATTTTCGATTTTTTATAAGAATTTTAATAAAAATGCTGTGTTTAAAAAAAAGAAAGAAAGAAAGAAAGAAAGAAATCTGCCCGATTTGTCTGACTTTGTCTCCAGAAGCAGCGCCTTGCAGCTGGAGAGAGCCGGGACACAGGCCGCAATTCCAGCCTGAGTCGCCCTGTTAGTTGTTGTTGTTTAGGGGTTGGGAGGTAGTGAGGTGAAGGATTTGTATAAAGCGGGCTACGGGGGACACTTTGGGGTTGGGACTTGCAGAGTATAGACCTGGCCTCTAGCCATTTGGGGTATGAATTTTTCCCCTTCTCTGGCTAATGGGGTTACATCCCTATTCCTACTTCTCCCTACACCGTGTCCCAGATGAAAATAAATATCTCTCCGTACTTGATCTGGGTTCTTCACCTCAAGGAGACTTCCCTAATGTCTGAGGTAGGGAGGGGGATGGAAAGTGACTTGGGAAACGGGGAGAAGTTGGGGGGGGGGAGGAAACCCCTCGTTCACCGAAATCTAAGAGTGGCTCCTTCAGACAGAGAAGCTTTTGACACCACTACACTCAATGACTTTCACTTTGTTGGGATTGACTTACCTCTTACTGGGGAAAGGGGGGCTGGGGTGTGAAGAATTTACTTGTAGGGTTTCTCTCTATTCCCCACTCCACCCCTTCTTTTTGTGATTGAGTTGTGGAGAGAGGCACAGCAGCTGAGGACGACTGAAACTTGGAATCTAGTTCTATGTCCTTTTAGAACCGGCTTAGGGCCCACGGCTGGTAATGAGCAGGGGAGTTGGTGGGATTAGATTGGAATTGAGTGTTTTTTAGTGGCCAAGGATGAGGTGGGGAGGGCTTGTCCCTTTTCTGAATATCCGTAGGCCTTCCACCTTCGTCCTGCTCAGAGACATATATCCATTTCTATGTGGTCTGTACGAGGTATGGCTAGGATGGTGAGTTTGGATATATACATGTATGTGTGTGTGTGGAGAGAGAGAGAGAGAAAGAGAGAGAGAGAGAGAGAGAGAGAGAGAGAGAGAGAGAGAGAGAG
>NW_025372841.1:0-4398 GCF_016433145.1 Gracilinanus agilis
TGTATATATATATGGATGTTTTTGTGTGGGTATTCAAATATGGATCCTCTGTAAACAGTACAGACATTTACTTCATAAGTACTCATGATAATTTGGGGAAAAAGTTCTTATGGAGTAAAATGGACTCCAATGAGTAAAATTTAAATGTTTTTTTCATGAGTGAATATATTATGAATAAAATGTATTTTGTCCCTGTTATATAGCTGCTACTTCCTGTTAGAAGCAGGAAAGGGAAAAAACAAAAAATAAAAATAAAAAAGAAACAGGAAAGGAGAATGCTGTATCCTTTTGAGGGGCCAGACAGAAAAAATGAAAAGAATTAAAGAAATTTTGATATTATTTAAATAATCCACTCTTTGTGAAGCCTTAGGTTGTAAATTCTTTGGCAATGGGGGCTATTTTAGCCTTTTTTGGCATTTCCTTGCCATGTAATACTATATCTTACATGTAGTCGACTGAATAAATCTTTGTTGAATGATGGAACTTTCCACAGTCTATTTCAATCATAAGAATATCAGAAGGCCAAGAAAGTTATGGGTATTTTAAATCAAGTGCACATTTCTATAGATTATTTATTTTGAGGGTCTATTTTGCACACATTTCACATCCATGAAGCAAACATAGTAATAATATCTCCTATTAAAATGCTTGAAGTGGCCACTGCTCTTCTTTAGTCTTCCTGTCTCTACTATCCAAAATATAGTAGATATTTAAAAAATAATGAATGATTGATTGCTAGATTATGTGACACTTTATTTGCAAGACTGTTTCCTAATCTGGAGATTTCTGGAGTAGACAGTGCAAATATTAGTATCCCCATTTATTAATTAGGAAACTGAGACTTAAGGAAATGAAGTAACAGTCATACAACGACAAAGCTTGGAACAATAACACGCATTTACCTACCATTCTTTTTATTTGTTTGTTTTTTATAAGTTCTCCATTCAATTCACTGTGAAGTAGATTTGGACGATGGCAATATCATCTCCTTTTTTAAAGAAGAAGGAACTGAGCTTGCCAAGGGAATAAGTCCCAGATCTCCTGACTTCAAGTCCAGGCTCCTGGTCATTGTCCAATTCTTTCTTAGCCACTGAAGTCACTTGAAGATAAGTACACAAATAGGAAAGATTTTTATTTTTTTGGAATGAAGGTTTACATTTTTTTTAAAAAGAGAATTAAAAATTCTGAACAACTGCCTGTTCTATGCAAAAATATCTTTAAACTTCCCAGCACAGCGAGTGACTCAGCTGCAACCTTTTCGAGCGATGCCATTGCCAAAAAGGATCATCATCACAACCTGCTTCGCATGCTTGAAAGTACCTTGTGATGTTTTGTGACAGATGCTGCTTCAGAGATTCAAGTAGGAGTTACACGATGTTTTCCCTTTGGAGGCCTGGCATTAAATTAGACAGCCTATCACTTTAGAGGAAGAGGTTTCATATCACCGAGTGCCCTGTCAAGGGGGCAAGAGGATGCTACAGGTGAGGCATCCAGGTGAGTTGAAAATCATTCGAAAAGGTAATCAGCAAAAGAGAAATACACACACATGTGTGGATATACATTTATACATAAACATATATATAAATATATGCATATTTACAGATTACAATTACACAATTATAATTTACATAATATTAGAAATATTAGTGTTTATGCATAATATAGAAATATAAATATATCTACATAAATAGATATCTATAAATACACACACACAAATTGCCAACCCAGTATTTTCCCACAGGTTCAACATACTCTGTCCTCTGAAAAATATTTATACACTTAAAAACTATACCATGGGGGATATAAACACATTAGCATCCTTAAGCCTGATTTATATTTTGCCTGAGCATCATGTCTCACCGGGTTGTGACGTGTGGAATTCTAGGCTGTGTTGTTCTGCTCGGTTGTTAATAAATAGGACTGGAATACTCCAGGGATAGAATTATAGATTCTCACCAAGATAGATGGAGAACAGTTGTTTTGCCACTTGTGTGTGCCCGATGCCCAGATCAGTATGATGCTTTGCACATAGTAGGTCCTTAATCATTTATTTCTTTCATTGAACTGAGTGTTTATCTGTTATCAGTGTTGGCACTGTGGAAGTAAAGCATCTGGATGATTGCCTGAATTTTTCATTCCTAAGAGAAAGGATGCTGTTTTTATTTACCAGATCCCGGGGCACCACCTTGGGAGAAGACAATCTTAAAAAAAAAAAAAGTGTTTTCGCTCTGGTAAGTTTTTTGTACTCAATGTATTTGTAAAATTATATAAAATACCTATTCTCTAGACAATTGAAGCATATCCTATTTTATGCAATATACGTATTTCTAAGACTTCAGTTTGCAGAGTGAGTCTGATTCCTGGGGAGGAGAGGCACATGGCCATCACTACCACTGTGATTTATTCCAACTATTCAGACCATTTTTTTTCCTTTTTCTAACTTTGAGAGTTTTATTCTCCATTATTAACAACAAATATACTATTCTTATCCAGAGAAGTGTTAACTCTTAGGGCTATACTATGAACCTAGAAACATGTATAAGTTGTTTTTTTTGCTGTTGTTTTGTGGGTTTTTTTTGGTTATTGTTGTTGTTGATTTGGCAGGGAGGCTCGAAGAAGAAGTAGGACTCCCTAAAGAGATAGAGTTGAATATCAAATAACCTTCAATTAATTTCTATTTTATAATTAGCAAGTTCAAACCCCAAAGAAGTGTTGAGTATGGAGAATCATGCAAGTGTCTGGGAGGAAGAGGGGATTTGGAAAAGAGGGAATATCACTTTCCTGGTTAATTATAGGCTGCTGTGAGTGATCTGTGCTGTCTTACCTTGTTTGTAAGACTATTGCAATAGCCTGCTGTTGGGTGTGTCTGCCTGCCCATTCCAATCTATCCTCCATTCAGTGATCTAAGTGCTTTTCCTATAGGTACAACCATATCACATTCCTAATCAATAAACTAAAATGGCTCCATATTGCCTTCAGAATCAAATACAAAATACTGTTTGGCATTCATAGCCCTGGAGAATGTAGTCCTTTGCTTTTGTTGTTGTTGCTGTCCCCATTCTTTGTGACCCAATTTGGAATTTTCTTGGCAAAGATATTGGTGTGGTGTGCCATTTCCCTCTCCAGCTCAATTTACACATGAGGAAACTGAGGCAAACAGAGTCACACAACTAATAAATGCCCCAGATCAGATTTGAACTCACATCTTCCTGATTCCAGGCTTCGGCTCTCTCTTCACTCTGCACCAGATTGCTCCTTCTTTTCCAGTCTTCTTATACCTTACTCCTTGATATATACTCTACAATCCAGTGCAACCGGCCTCCTGGCTCTTCCAAGGACAAAACACACAATCTCTTGGCTCTGGACATTTTCTCTTGCTTTCTCTGATGCTTCTCTCATCAACTCTACCTACTATTTTATCTGGATTCCTTTGAGTCTTAACTAAAATCCCATTTTTTTCCAGGAAGCCTTCCCTAATTTCTCTTTATTCTACTACTCTGTAAATTATTTATTATTTGCCCTACATGTGACTTATTTTCTATGTGCATAAATTCTCTCTTTCCCTTCAGAGAGTAAACTCCATGAAGGCAATGAATGTATTTTCTTCCCTTTTTTGTATCCCTAAAACTTCATATAGCCTCCAGAATATTGTAGGCACTTAATAAACATTGATTTAATGATAATTTGTTAGGTGCTGAGTCATGGGTTACATGTGTAAAGTAAGCAGAAGCTGTATGAATAATTATTTGGCATATTAAAAAGTGGATTTCTCTGCAGATATGCAATACAGGAGGACATGGTCACTGTGCTACCTTCCAGTCCAAACATTATGATTCTCTTGAACTACCTTTAAGAAAAAAAGTATAATCTTTATGCTATATTGAATGACTTTTACTTTCACTGATTCCAGAAATATTTTAGTCTCAGCCTCATTCTACCTTTAAATGGCCATTCAATTAGTCCTTACATACAGTGAACTAGGCACTGTACAAGGTGGAATTATAAGTATTAAAAGTGAAGAGGGATAAATCTTGTGTACCAACAACAGATGAAACCAGAACTAATTAAGAATGACCAATATTATGACAGAAGTAGGCAACATTTCCTTTTCCCTACAGAAGCCATCCAGTCAGCTCCAGTTACTTTCCCATTCCTAAACTGAATTCCCAAGATTATTCTTCCAAACTATCTTTCTCACCTCATTGTAATTTGAGGATGATCCTGGGCTCTCAAAGTTTTGTTTCATTTTTCCAGCATAGTGCAAAGTCTTGTGGACTCTACCAACTGGAAATGCCTCAATAGTGGATGTAGAGAATAATATTTGATTAAAAATACTAATTTTTTTTTTCTGGGTTAAGATGGCGGCAGAGTAAGAAGCAGCTCTTAACCTCTCCTGAC
>NW_025372842.1:0-4594 GCF_016433145.1 Gracilinanus agilis
AAAAAGCTTTTTTTTTTTTTTTTTTTTTTTTTTTTTTTTTGGCAGGGCTGACCTGAAGAGATATGGAGCTAAGCAGAGTCAGTGAATTCACTCGCTCTGATATGCACACATGATATGCAATTAAAATCTCCATTCACATTCCTACCGGGTTGTCAATCAAGAGAAAAGCCTTTTTGACAACATTCAGTGAAGCGTACCAACTAACCGCTGAACAGGAACTTAAACAGTAACAGCTTTTGTTACTCGCAAGAACGGATTTTTTTTTTACTAAGATTGGGTTCAGTTTCTAAGAAATCATTATGTTCTGAATTTGAAGGCCTTTCGTTAAAAATGAAAAATGTGTCAGCAAAGATTTTGTACGGGTGGCTATGTGATGTAATACCTAGAAAATATGAGATATGTAGAAAATCTTTAACCTTTTTGGACTGCAGGAAACTATTTAACTTTTCACATTTAGAACAATGAACAATGTTCTTAAAAGAGGGCTTCCGGGAGCAATGCATCTTCTGATCCATTCTAAAGTTTGTGCTGGACTAGACTGTCAAAACAAACTTTGTCCATTGATCTAGTTATCTAAGATAGCTAAGATGGCATGGGAAAGTAGCTGACCAGCTGGTGAGAGTAATACAGGAAGGCAACTTTATTAATCATTAGGAGAATATGAAATATGTGAGAAATACTGCATGCATTTATACTCTTCAATTTATGATGCTCTATAGAAAATATTATGCACATAAATTCTTTCCAGATGAACATAGAAGACACCCTGGCCCATAACTTAGTTTCTGTTGAATATCTAATCAATGTCTATGCCCTTGATGATAGCATATTAGTGTGCCTTAAAGTTATAAATCCATAAAAAGAGGGCACAGCAAAAATTGAACGTAGTGTGTGTGTGTTAATCAGATACTGTGTCTGTTTTGAGCAACCAATCTTGGGTTACGATTTTAAAATGAGTTAATAGTACCAGATATTGAAATATTTGTCTCCTTACTTCTCATACTCTGTGGCTGAAGAGAGAGCAGATGCATCCTGACTATTAACAGTCATGACAAATTGCCTTACTAATGAATGTTACACACTGGAAGTGCCACAACTGATTAAGCTACCATTCCCCACTACCAGACAGAGAGAGACTGGGGAGCTCCAGCATGGACAGCTCTGATATTCTGCCAACACGCCTTCAGGGCATAGCGCGGTATTTAGAAAAACACTGTAAATTCCATATGAACATATTAGAAAAGCCTATGTGTATACAACAGGTTTGTAAAGAACATTAGATAAAACAGCTTAGATTGCAGCTGATGAGCCATGTCAAATGGATATGTTTGAACTCTCTGGTATCATTATAAAGTGATGTTATGTTAAAGAATATTTCTGTTGTGTGTTTGTTCTCTCTTCTCCCCCCACCAAACTTCCCTCCCCAACCCCCCAACATTGCTTGTGCTTTGCATTTCACATAAAATCTTTCTTTTGTCAGTTCCTTTGTTGGTGCAAAATTGGCCGCAGTTCAAATTCAAAGTACTCCTATTCATTTACTGACCAATGTCATTCTAGTTCACATCAGCCAGAGAGCTAAGCTCTAAAAAACATAAAAGGCTTGCTTCACCACTGACGAATAATGTGTACATTTTTACAGAGCTTAAACCTTAATGCTTTCCCTGAAACTAACAATACAGTATATCTTATCATTCCTTTTTCACAAGCAGGCAGCTGCTGAAACGCTTGCCACTTCAAAATATCAATTGCTTGCCAGAGTTGTCCTCAACACACCCTGTCAAACTCATGTATATTGTGCAATGAAAACGGTACAGGGCTGAAAGCTAGAAATTGTGTCAAATTCTGCTGTAAGGGTATGATGTGCAAAGAACAATGTATGACAACCGTAGAGACTACAAACAATGCCAATGGAGCCAGAGACTTCATATATCACAACTGTGCCTGTACATATTTTATTGTAGGCATTATATATTTAAAGCATGACAAATGTACCGTAGTACATTACGGGCTACACAAATAGAAACCTTCCCACTAGTTTGGCTTTTTAAAACAACAACAACAAAAATTCCTCCTGATGATGGAAATGCAGTTGGAGTTTTGTCTCTTTTTCATTACTTAAACACTGAAGATTTCCCAGTCAAAAAGGGAAAAACACAAGGTTATCAAGATGAGTAACAGAAACCAGAAGACAGCAACACAAGATGAGAAAAGGAGATTTTGTTCACTTAACATTTTGACTTCTCTCTTAAGACACAATAGCCAGCCAGCATTAGGTCCAAGACAAACTGAGGCTATCAGGAGAACTACACCCTCGCTATGCCTATAAATTGTTGTATACCTAATTTTAAAGCAGATAAGTGCAGGTCTATTGATTTGCATGATTTCCTAGCAAAATGGAAATCCCATGTGAATATGTTCTTTGTGTGCAGAAAATATGGGCTGAAGAAGCTTTTACTCTTATTGCTTTCTCTATGCCAACAGGACAATTAAGAAAATAATATTTCACCAGCCTATCAGATCAGTAAACTTAATGACAATTCCATAATGCCTATTTAGAGGTTAAATACTATCTCCCCAATCCCCTCCTTTATTATATTTATCTTAAATAACTTGCGTTACTGAGAAGGCACTTTTCTTCTGAATGTCAACTTAAATGAACATATAAAATCTGAAAATGGCCTAATATAAGGAGACACCAAGTTAATTATAAAGGAGCTCAGGACTCTAATAAACCTAAACTAAGTCATCCATTGATCGTTGAAATGGGAAAGGCTGTTTAGGAGGAAAAGATAAGTATATGGATATCTATTCATCTGTCCACAACCTAGCTTAGGTTGCAAAACCTTTCTCACACAAGTAGCTCAGAGGAGAATTAACTGACAGGAGGCTAACTGAAATGAAAAGATAAGCTTTTAAGGTGTTAATAAATATTTTGGGAAGAGAATAGGTAGTTTAGGTGCTAGGGGGTGCTGACCTTTGCTGTGTTTATTAGTGGGACAATGATGCATTATTAACACACAGCAGCTGTACCTGAACTGCTGCCATGAATATAATAGCCTTTTATAGCCATCAGGGGAGTGAGATAGGAGGCCTTTATTAACCACTAGACATGATTAGCACATTATGTGAACTTTAGTAGGCAAATTATCTCTTATTGAAATATAATGTTGGTTATAACTAATTGTAAACATGATTTTTAAAAAAAACTTCCCAGTGCAAACCGAAAGCCTTTACTACCCGTTGGCAAATTAGGGGTTAGTAAGCGCTGGAAACCTTTTCTTTTGTCCAGCACATTTGTAGGCTCTTTATCTCAAAAGGGAGATTGAGTCATCTGAGACAAACTGTAAAATTACTTAGCCCTACAAGTTCATGAATATTAACCTTTAGAAATACAGCAAGGCACACAAGCAAGATTTCTCACTACAATTAGGTAAAAAACTGTTAATGAACTAGAAAAGCTGCTTTGGGATTTTTCTCTTTATTTCTTTAGGCATTTCTTAAAAAGATTAGTTTTGCAATAAATTTTTCAAGAGTTAACTTGAAAAAGTAACAGCATAATTTGCTTCAAAAAGCTTAATTTTGGGAAAGGAAAGATTATCCCATTAGCCTTAGTAACTGAACATAGCACTGAGAGTCCATTATGAGCAGTCTTTTATGCCCTAGCAGAAAGTCATTAACATAAAATAAATCATTAGCTTTGATATTAAGCTTCTACTATCTGCAGGTTTCTATGATTAATGTTCATGACTGCATCTGCCAAATGATAAAATATACTTTTTGTTGAAAGGTTATCCTGCCTTTTTATTATTAATATTCCCCCTATCCACAATTGTTATTAGCATTGTAGCCTGGGATTCTTGGTATATAGAGGTAGAATTCATTTGTAATATGGTATGATGACAACAGATGCAAATACTCTTGCCATAATATGAATAAACATAAATGTATATGCACATATACATGTATATGTATATGTCAGCACACATCCACATTTTTATTAAATCGGTTAAATTTGTTACAGTCGGGGGTAGGGGGAATGAAATATGTTCCATAGTGATAGACTAGTTCCCCGTCCACTTGGTTCTCGCTTGACTTTGTTTTGCATACTATATTTTACAGTTCGTACTTTTTTCTGACCCATATATCAGAGGGGAAATTGGGGGAATTTGGCTAACCCAATGACAGGAAATGCAAATAGTTTTCTCTTCCCAGCTGTGGAATACATGTTGCTGCTCACTATTAGCTCAACTAAGAGAATTGGGGGGGGGCATTATTTGGGGTGGAAAGAGGAAACCTTTCATATTAAAAGAGCATCTTTCAACAACGAATCTCAAAATGCAGTTTACTTGTGTTGACCCTTACTTCCCATGATTCTTCTTTGAGACTTAAGAAATGATTTTGTTTTCTCCATTGAACACGTTGAACATGACTGAGAGAGAGTACTCCAGAATGACTTGGTAGTAGAATTCAGATACTAGCCATATGCTGATTTATCAAGGGATCTGGACTGAGTTCAAGCAATAGTCTAACAAGAAGAGCCAAAGATTCTCATTCTCTCTCTCTCTCTCTCTCTCTCTCTCTCTCTCTCTCTCTC
>NW_025372843.1:0-8629 GCF_016433145.1 Gracilinanus agilis
CTTATTCTAGGAATATATACCACAAAGAGCATAATTTTCTGGCATTAAGCATATGGATTTTTAGAACTTGATAATAAATAGTATTTTAAAGTGCCATTCTTTCTGCCCTTTTCTTTTATGTAGTGCCCAAAGTGGCTGCCTGTCTTGCTGATCACCAGTTCCAGCTTTGATGAATAGCGATCATTTTGTGACCAGCCATTTCTTTAAAGGACCTATGGTGAAAAATGTTACCCACCTCCTGACAGAAAGATGATGGACTCAGGGTACAGAAGGAGACATGCAGTTTTTGGATATAGTCACTATGCTTTCAATGGGCTTAACTATGCTTAATTATTAAAATAATGTCAGCCCTTGCCTTTCCTCTTGAATTTTTAAATTGGGGGTATGGGTGGGAGAAACATGGGGGAGGGTAGTGATAATGATGCCAGAAAGAGGACCATGGAAACATTTTAAAATATTTATATAGAAGGGAACAGAACATAGTTCAGAAGGAAGCAGAGGTTTTGAAAATAATGTGTGAAATAGAAAATATGCATATATATTTAAAAGCAAGTAGTATGAATGGGAATTCCTGGTTTCATATTCAATTCTCTTTTGTGTTCTGCTGTATATGTGGAAATACTTTTTTGATGTTTCAGTTAAAAAAATGAAATTAATTTTTAAAAAGTGATATATACAAGGCTCTTTCTTGAAACTCTCCTTTCCCTTGAAGTGGTCTGGCTGAGTTACTGGTGAGACATCCAGGGATTCAGAGGCAGCAGAGGCCAAGTGCTATGTGGCCCTGACATAGCTCCTGCTTTGTTTTTGATTCTGTCTGGCAACAGATGGAAGGCAGCCTGAGAGAATGGTCATGATAAACAGCCTGTGCCATACGAGCTGGGCTAGGTGCATTCCAAAGTGCTCAGTGCCTTCTGGGTTCCAGATGCCAACTTGCTGAGTTAGTTACTCAGCCTCAGAAGTTCAGGCAAGGCAGTAGGTAAGACCCTGAGGCTATGCATATACATATACATATATATATATATATATATATTTTTTTTTCCCCTTGCCAGAAAGAGAAGTACACCTGTTCTCTTTCCTAAGCTAAGCAAGAGAGAGAGAGAAAAAGGGAGAGAGAGATAGATAGAGGGAGGGGAGGAAGGGAGGGAGAGAGAGGTAAAGGGATTCAGAAGAGAAGGAGAAGGAATGGTTTTAAGGAAAGAGAACAAAATAGAAACAGGGAGAAGGAGACAAATGGGGAACAAGAAGGTTTTTCTTCATTATATATTTATTTTGGGTCTAGACATTTTCTTTGTATAGATAGTTTCCTAATGTAGAAATTCCCTTCATTGATGCAGAAAAGTAGCTCTCTGTAACTTTGGTTCCTAGAGACTTGCCTGAGAATATGTTCCAAGGAAGGCAAATGCAGAAAGAAAGCATCTCATATTCCACAATATTTATGACAGCACTTTTGAGAAGAGCAAAGGAATGGAAAGAAAGTAGACGTACAGCAATTTAGGAATGGCTAAACAATTTGTGGCATATGGATGTAATGGAATATTACAGAACAAATGATGACAAATAAGAATTAAGAGAAGCATGGAAAGACATAAATTAAAGCAGAGTGGAGTAAATAGAGTTAGCAAAACAAAAGATTTAATGACCAAAGCAATGTAAAAGGAAAGAAACAACAACAAATGAAACTTAATGCTGGCCCTGGAGGAAAGCTGAGAAAATGAACTTTCTTCCTTTTTAGGCCACATGGGTGTGGAATATTTCATAGACATGGTCATATTTGATAGATGTGTTGTTTGGTTTTGCCTGACTACTTTCCCCTCCCATATCTTAAATTTTTTTTTGTTACAAGAGATAACTCATTGGGGGAGGGGGAGAAGAGACATATAAATGAAAGGGATGTAAAAACACAAGATAGTTATCTGTATTTGTCTATAATTATCATCATAATCTATCAACGAATCTACCTTTGCTATCATTATCTATCATCGCCATCTCTTTCATGTATCTGTCTATCTACCATCATGATTCCATCTATCTACCATTATTATCTATCTGCTATCATAATTATCTCTTACCCATCTATTTATCACCATCATCATCATCTGTCATCAGTATCTCTACCATCACTATCTATCATTATCATTATCTCTCATATCTCTCTCATCATCACTTCTTTCCTATCTCTCATTATCTATCTATTTATCTTTCTATCACCATTATCTTTCTGCCATCACCATTATCTGTCTTCCATTATCATTATTTCTATCTACCATCATTACCTATCTATTATCATCATTATCTCTCATCTCTCTCCCATCATTATTTTCTATCTATTTAGTCCTGCCTGAGGCACTGAGAAGCTGGATAACTTGTCCATAGTCACCCATTTTCTATGTGTCAGAGGCTGACTGACAGATATCCTTGCTTCAAAGGCTATCATGCTACATCTACATTTCAAGTATTATTTTAAAATGAGCCCTGGTGTTGTAGGAAAAACAGAGGATTGCAAACAGAAGACCTTGATTCAAGACCAACTGTGCAACTTCTTATTCATGTCAACATATCACTTAACCTAAGCCTCAGTTTCTTCATCTGTAAAATAGAGATCATCCCTGTGATATCCACCATACACAGTTAATTTAAGGATCAAATGATATAATTCATAACTGTAAAATACTATATAAATGTAAGCAATTGTTAAGTCTCATGCTATAATGACAATAGCTAACATTTATAAAATACTGTGTCATACACTGTGCAAAATGCTTTATATAATTATTTCATTTGATCCTCACTACAACTCTGGGAGGAAGGTGCTATTATTATCTCCATTTTACAGTTGAGAAAACTGAGGTGAATAAAGGTTCAATGACTTGTCCAGGGTCATGCAGCTAGAAAATCTCTGAGGCCAAATTCAAACTTGAGTCTTTCTGACTCTAAGCCTCTTGTTCTGTCCACTGTGCCACTAAGTGGCTCATACTACAATTGAAGAAAGGCAGCTAGCCTGACATCATAAATAGAAGGTAAGTCTTTCAGGTAGGAAGACTGAAATACAAGTCATTTCTCTGATACATGTTGACTATTTTACCACAGGCATGTCTTTTGATTTTAGTACCCCAGGGATCTTTCTAAGATTAGAAATCATAGTTGCTGATCTACTTTGGTTGGAAGAATTTCTTCATTATGAGCTCCCAGAATGATGAAAAAAAATCTCCAAACTCCCCCAAAACTAAGAAATGAAAAAGAGTCCACTGTTAGTTATATCTGGAACTGAAATGCAAATGCTTATTATAACTGAAATCCATGAATTCCTATTATCCTGTTCTTCCTGGTGGACTAGGAGTCTTGCACTTAGACCTCCAGAAAAAAATTCCCCTGGGTTCATGGTACGTTGTGAATCTGTATCCACTTAAAACATAGCTCACAAGTGACTGACAATGTGTTTAATTAAAAAAATTCCTTTTATTATTGTGAACTTGATAGATATCAACAAATTGTATTTTAACAAAGAGGACTATATATGAAGCTATGTCTCTCCTATGTATATCTTTATTTTGCATATTACAGATTTCACATGGTAGTGCTAGCATTGCCCTACTGTATTCTCTTCTGCTCTCTTATGTTTACTTTAAATGATTCATTGACATTTTTCCTCCTTTTTTTAGTATCACTATCACTCCCTTCCACTTCTCCCTACCAAAAAAGTCATCCCTTGCAAAAAATAAGCATAGTCATGCAAAACAAAGTCATACTTTGACCCTGTCTGAAGATGCATATTTCTTTCTGTACCTCTAGACCAGTGATAGCAAGCTCAAATAGAAATGGGGGCCACTCAACTATACGTAAAGATCTATGCAGGCTGTATATTGATTTGGTTTTTAAATTTGTATTTTTGTTTTTTCTAAATGTTACATTTGAGCAGCTAAGAGGCTCAGTAGATAGAGTGCTGGACCTCGAGTTAGGAAGACTCATTTTCCTGAATTCAAATCTGGCCTCAGACCTTTACTAGCTGTGTGACTTGGGCAAGTCATTTAACCCTGTTTGCCTTAGTTTTCCTCATCTGTAAAATGAGCTGGAGAAGGAAATGGCAGATCACTTCAATATCCCTGCCAAGAAAACCCCAAATGGGGTCACAAAGAATCAGACACAACTGAGATGCCTCGACAGCAAAAACAATGTTATGTTTTATTGTATTTTTATTTATTTTGTCAACTATTGCCCAATTATACTTTAATCTAATTTAGGACACATTCATGAATCTTGTGAGCTACATACAGTTCACAGGCCACATGTTTAATATCTCTGTTCTAAATCTTTACTTCTCTGTCAGGAGATGATAAGTATGTTTCACTGTAAGCCTTTTCAAGTCATGATGGTCTTTGGCTTGATAAGAATTTTTGGTAGAATTCATTTGTGAATTCTTCTGGCCCTGGGACTTCTTTCTTAGGGAATTCCTTGATGATTTGTTCAATTTCTTCTTCTGGGGGCAGAGTTGCTTAAGTATTCTATTTCCTCTTTTGTTAAACTGAGAATTTTATATTTTTATAAATATTCAACTATCTCACTTAAATTGTCAGATTTGTTGGCATGTAGTTTGGACAAAAAATACCTCCTAAGAACTTCTTTAATTTCTTCTTCATTGGTGGTGATTTCACCTTTTCATTTCTTTCTTTCTTTCTTTCTTTTTTTTTGATTTTTTAAAAACCCTTACCTTCTGTCTTAGAATCAATGCTGTGTATTGGTTCTAAGGCAGAAGAGTGGTAAGGGCTAAGCAATGGGGATCAAGTGACTTGCCCAAGGTCACACAACTGGGAAGTGTCTGAGATCAGATTTGAACCTAGGACCTCTCGTCTCTAGGCCTGGCTCTCAATTCACTGAGCTACCTAGCTGCCCCCAACCCTTTTCATTTCTGATACTAGAAACTTGGTTTTCTTCTTTCCTTTTTAAATCAAATTAACTACTATTTGTTTTTTCATAAAACAAGTTCCTTGTCATACTTATTAGGTCAATGTTCTTCTTATTTTAGATTGTATTTATCTTTCCTTTGATTTTCAGGATTTCCAATTTGGTTTTTAATTGGGGAGTTTTAATTTGTTCTTTTTCTAGTTTTTTAAAAAAAATTGTATACCTAATTCATTAATCTACTCTTTCCCTATTTTATTATGCAAGCATTTAGAGATATAAATTTCCCCCTTAGTACAGTTTTGACTGCATCCCATAAATTTTGGTATGTTGTCTTCTCATTGTCATTCTCCTTTAAGAAAAGTATTGATTGTTTTTATGATTTCTTCTTTGACCTATTCATTCTTTTGAATAAGATTATTTATATTCGAATTACTTTTTAGTCCTTTATTCTGCTACTCTTTTTTAATGTAATTTTTATTTGAAAAAGTTGCACTTAATATTTCTGAGTATTGCCGAGTATTTTCCCCCTGCTCCTATTTTCTGGTAATAATTTCTTCAGGGCCATTTATTGACCATTTCATTTTTAGTCATCTAGTGCATTGTAGTGACTATGATGTCTTTCTCTGATCAAGGTCTTTAGCCCTAGCCAAAAATCTTGTGTTACTACCTCTCACTAACAAAATCCAGTCAGAGTTTCTTTGGGTTAAGATGCAATCTTTTAACATCTCTTTCCTGAGCTGGGATCACAATCTTTGTTTCAAGAAGCTATCTGTATTAGGGCTTAAAATTCTCAAGATTTTTCTTTGGGGTTGGCATGCAAATGGATGTGTCAGAGCAGTGCTTAAGGGAAGGAGACAATATCCATTTTTGCTCTATCTATCTAATCTGCCTCTCTATATACACATATATGGTAAAACTGCCTAGTATTGTCACTATATTTTGACTAGTGAAAAATATTATTGTCTCATTATACATGTATTAGTTACTTACTTATCTGCATTCTTGTTTTTTCTCTTTGGTGGAATGTAAGCACTTTGAGGGTAGAGATTGTTTCATTACTGCCCTCATTTCCAAAGATGTGCTGGACCCTTCTCCATCTGGTTCTTAAGAGCCAATTGCTAAATTTCAGTGTGTCTACTAGGAAATTGACAATGTTATAAATCACAGCTTGATTAGTTATTTTGTTGATTGTCTGGACTCAAGAAAGTGATACAGTATTTTGGGAATCTACAGTTATTTAGTGGTATCAAACTTAAATACAAATGGATCCCTAAAGACATATAATGGTATTGATATTGATACATATATTGATATATAAATTAACATTATTTATTTAAAAAAATTTTTTTAAACCCTTGTACTTCGGTATATTGTCTCATAGGTGGAAGATTGGTAAGGGTGGGCAATGGGGATCAAGTGACTTGCCCAGGGTCACACAGCTGGGAAGTGGCTGAGGCCGAGTTTGAACCTAGGACCTCCTGTCTCTAGGCCTGACTCTCACTCCACTGAGCTACCCAGCTGCCCCAACATTATTTATTTTGTATTACATTTAGGGGCAGGTAGGTGGTAGAGTTCCAGACCTAGGGGCAGGAAGACTCATATTCTTAAATTTAAATCTGGACTCAGACTCTTGGTAGCCGTGTGACCCTGAGCAAGTCACTAAATTCCATTTGCCTCAATTCCCTCACATGTAAAATGAACTAGAGAAGGAAATGGCAAATCATTCCACAGCATCTTTGCCAAGAAAATTTCAAACAGTCACAAAGAGTTGGACATGACTTAAAATGACCAACTCTTTGTGACTTTGTTTGAAATTTGAAATCTGAAATGTTCCTATAAATTATAGAATCAAATAAACAGTGCATCCTCCTGACTTTGCTTCCTGCAATTATCCTTCAGGACTGGCATTCATTCCCTGGTACTAATTGACTTCTGAATCTGGCTTCCTGTGACATTGTAGTCACTGGTCTTATGAGTTCAGCTCTGAAATTTTAATTCAAACGTCTCCAACACAATGAGAACTTGTAACTCACACCTACTCACAGACAGTCAAATGATTTTTCCACCTACAAGAATTTAGCTTCATTAATAGCTAACCTTGCCTTGCCCTAAGACAGTCGTGATCCACACAAATCCTGGCCCTCTGTATACCCTTTACCCCACACCCCCATAATAGTGTCTGTCTTTTCTGTGATCCGATTGTGTTCTTTGCCAAGAGCTTGACAACACGTGGGAGGAAGCGTCTTGTGGGAGCTCACTTGGAGTAGAGTTTTACCACCTACTCTGTCTGGAATCAGGCCAAAGTTTCAATGCATAAAGAAGGTGATCATTCCTGGCTAAGGAGACAAGTGCATTGAATAGGATTTCACATGATATTCTTAGCCAAAAAAGTTTTTTGGTGGTATTTAAAAAGTCAAGGAACAAAGGACAAGTAGGGATGAGGGACAATGCAAAAAGTACTGTACTAGGAGTCAGGAGACCTGGGCATGGTTCTAGCCCTTCCAAAAGCAGTGTGATTTCAGATAAAATGATTTCAGCTTTGTGCGTTTCAATGTCTTCAGGTTGAAAATTATTGAATTGGAAAAATTATCTTAGATAGATGGCTTCATGGGTCAGATTCAGGGATATATTAGAGCCAGCTCTAGCCTGAGAGTTGTTTGTTAAATTTTCAGGGTCAGCATTTACACCTTGGAAATTGGTGAATGCTACAATTCAAGGGTAGGGTGGCTTATTGTTTTATTGATTGTTTAGAATGAAGAAAGTGATGGTGAAAATTTTAATAATGTGGAATAAACTTAAAAGTACATCATGCTTACTCTTTTTGAGTTGTTAAATATGGTTGTTTAACATTTGCCATCACATTCTAGTAACATGTACGTATTTGCTACCTCAAGAAAAAGTAGTAAGATGAAAAATTCAAGCTCAATGTCAATGAGAGGTCGGTGAAGATATTTTAGGTTGGTAGGAAGGCTCTCTGATATCCCTCAAATCATTGCTCATAGTCAAGAAGCATTTATTAAAAGCTTATTATGCATCAAGTACTGGGCTAAATGCTAGAGATTCAAAGCAAAGCAAAGCAAAGCAATTTCTTTCCTCAAGGAACTTACATTCTAATGATAGGGCCAACATATAAATAACCAGGTACATTTAAAAAAATATACAGAAGGGGTGAATCTGAGAGGGGAAGACACTAGCATTTTGGGTATGGATGTGGAAATACTTTCTGGAGAAGATGGAATTTGAACTGAAGGAAGTCAAGAGAAATCAAGAAATGGGGCAAGGATGTGTATATGCCATTTATATGATATGCATACATATATATGCATATATACATATATGATATATAGCTATTTCATTTCAATATAATTGTAATCCTTTATATGATAGGAGCAATATCCCAATAACCTCACCCTTGTCCCCATAAAAAGGGGTCTAGTACATGCTTGCTCAATTGATGCAAATTTCCCATATTGAGAAATTGAGAAGTTTGCTTCTGGGAGAATTGTGATGACATATGGGGGAAATGCCTTGGAAAAACTGGCCATTCTGTAACTGATTCTGGTTGACTAACCATGTAGTTGGGAGGAGTCTTTTTTAATCAGCTGTGTACCTGGAATTGCCAGTATCTTTAAAAAGGCCAGTAACTTCCTTCCTTCCTTCCTTCCTTCCTTCCTTCCTTCCTTCCTTCCTTCCTTCCTTCCTTCCTTCCTTCCTTCCTTCCTTCCTTCCT
>NW_025372844.1:0-2909 GCF_016433145.1 Gracilinanus agilis
GGCCCCGGCCCCGAGCCCGGCCCTCGCTCTGCCCCCTCGTATGGCGGCGCCCCAGCCCAGCCAGGTGAGCGGGAGGAGGGGCCAGGTGGGGGAGGAGGAGGCCAGGCGGGGCCGGGGCTGGCCGGAGGTCCGCGATCTGGGGTGCGAACTGACTCGGAGGAGCAGGAGCCGGGCGGAAGGGCTCCAGGCGGCGAGGGGAAGGGGCGGGGAGGGGGCCGGGCCGGGGCTCCTCGTCCGCTCCGCCCCCAGGTCCCTCGGACCCTGGACTCGGCCCCGGGGAGGCCTCGAGAATCGGCCGGAGGTGGCCCAAAGTTGGGGGGAGGGACTGGGCGCTTCCTGGGCTCCCCTTTAGGGAGGGGCCCTGCGGGGGTGGGGCTGCGCTCTGTCTCCCCCCACCCTGTGGCTCTGATGTCCTGACCCGGGTCCGAGGCCTCGGATCACCCTTGGCGCACCCAGGTGTGACCTCCGCGCTGGCCCGAGCCCAGCTGGGCGGCTGGAGGACGCGCCCCCGCGCTTTAGACTGTCCGCTCCTCAGCAGCCCGAGGAGGCTTCCCGGAGGTCCGGCCCCTCCCGGTGTGGCGCTGCTCTTCTCCCCATCCGACTTGACCTTGTCTCTGCCGGCCCCCTCTTCCGGGCTCCCGGGACCTCGGGGTCCCCTCAAGCCAGGAGCCCTCTCCAGGCCCCTCCTCTCGCCCTTTCAGCCTCCCCCTTCGCCTTAGAGTCAGCCCTGTGTTCAGGAGGGGCTCAGCAATGGGGGTGAAGTGACTTGTCCAGGGTCGCCTGGCTGGGCTGTGTCGGAGGCTGGACTCGAACCCAGGACTCTCAGGCCTGGTTCTCCATTCGCTGAGCCCCTTTTTACCAGGAAAGGCTTCCTCTAGTCCTGGTTCTCTGTGACCCACTGAAGAGGTCCTGGAGTGCCTTTGGTCAGGTGGTCAGCCAGACCTGGAGCCTGGAGGGAGCTCAGAAGCCCTCTTGTCTGATCTGGAGAGGGGCCTGGGTTCAGATCTTGCTTCAGCTCCCACTCTCTGGGCCTCAGTTTTTGTCCCTGTAAAATGGGCCTGTGTAAAGGACTTCAGCCCGTGTCTCCCTCGGACCTGGGAGGCTGGAGGCCAGCCAGGAGATTGTTACTGGGATTGCCCAGATCTGGCCTTGCTGGGAGACCCTGGACAAGTCACCTGCCCCTGCCATGGGGAGCCCAGAAGGGGGCCGAGCCATCCAGATGCCCGCTGGGTGTCCAGGAGACACATTGGGGTGAAGGGACGCCGGCTTGGACGGAGGGAGGGCCAGGGGGTGTCCGCGGGGCACCAGGCCTCGTTAGGGCTGCCCAGTGAAGGGCCTCCTGGCCCAGGTCAGGGCTGGCTGAGGCCGGAGGGGGTGCTGCCCCCACATGCCCAGCGGCTGTCCTGGAGGCTGTCCCGGGCTGGTGGTCAGAAACATGGGACGCTTCAGGCCTGGGAGGAATCCGTCCGGCCTCCTGTGGCCTCCCTGGCCAGGAAGGGTCCACCAGACTCTCCTGGGATACTCGCAGGCCGGGAAGCTCCCCAGATTGGGCTCGGCCCCCTCCCCCCCTTCTCAGAGGGACCCCCAGGGGGAGCTTCCTCCACAGGCACCGGTTCAGAGCCGGCTCTTGGCCAGCCGCTGTGGGGCGTCGGGCGGGTGTCTTGGCCTCTCTGGCCCACCACCTCTGGGGAGCCCTCCCTGATGCTGCCCCGTGTCCTTCCTTTTGGGTTGGGGTGCTGGGTGAGCCGCGGGGCCCCTCCTCTGCATGCAGTGAGACCCTGGGCCAGTCACCACCTTGCCCCTGCCTCTGTTTCCCCATCTGTAAGGAGCTGTCGGGGGAGCGATGCAGCAGTTCTGGCCAGGCTCCTCTCGGGCTCACTGGGTCAGGGGGGCACCTGGGCCGCCAGCCTCTCTGGCCACTGTCCAGCGGGATGTCTGGTGGAGCCAGACCAGGCCAGCTCTGGCCAGGCCGCCCCCCACAGCCCCCCCAAGTCACTTTAATGTCCCTCTCCTCGTGGCCTGCGGCTCGGAGCGTCCTCATAGCTGTGCCTGGCAGGGGGCACAGCGGGCACATGCAGGGCATCCCCGGGGTGATGAGGCCTCTCAGGGGGAGGGACGCGTGCCGGGACAACTGGGGAGGCCAGTGGGGCTTCCAGAGGCCTCGTCCCCCTCCTCGGCCCTCCGTCTGCCCGTTTCCCTGTCTGTGGGGGCGTTCGGGCGGCCGTGACTCGGTTTCTCTCTTCGTGCCCAGCTGCCCCGCAGGACCTCTGCATCGACCAGGCCGTGGTGCTCATCGAGGATGCCATCCAGGTGGGGCTGGGCATGCGGGGTGCCTCCTTCCTCCGGGGGGTGCGTGTCTGGGGGGGGTGTCTGTGGGGGGGTCTCCGTCTCCCCGGCGCCCCTCACCCGCTCTGCTCGCCCCCAGTACCGCTCCATCAATCACCGCATGGATGCCACGTCGCTGGCGCTGTACCGCTGGTACTACTCCCGGCTGTGCCAGGGGTGAGTGTGCCCGCCCTGCCCCTGACAGTGCCCGCGGAGGGGAGGGGGAGCCCATGGGCAGGCCGGACCCGGGCACCTTCCGGCCTGGGGCAGTTCAGGGAGGATCTTGGTGCCAGCCTCGGGTGGCAGCCCTGGTGGGGGGCGCCGGGCACAGGCGGGCATCCACCCCCCTCCCCCCGCAGGGTCTTGAGCTTCACCATCTTCCTCATCCTGACTCTGGCCTTCGTGGAGATCCCGTCGTCCCTGACGGTCACTTCGGACGTCCGCTACCGCCGGGCCGCCTGGCAGCCTCCGTGCGGCCTCACCGAGAGCGTCGAGCTGCTCTGCCTCCTCGTCTTCCTGGCCGACGTGTCCGTGAAGGTGCGGGCGGGGCGCGGGGGGCACCGGCGGGGCGGCCCCCCCTGACC
>NW_025372845.1:0-1769 GCF_016433145.1 Gracilinanus agilis
CTTCTTCTTCTTCTTCTTCTTCTTCTTCTTCTTCTTCTTCTTCTTCTTCTTCTTCTTCTTCTTCTTCTTTTTTTTCATCTTCATCTTCTTCATCTTCTTCCACAGAAAGGAGGTATGATAAGGATAATGGTCCACCAGAGGAGCCTGAGAAGGATCACTCAGGAAATCAGAAGAGGAACCAAGAAAGAGCAAGGCCATGGTAACCAAGAGAAGGAAGGAAAGATATTCAGAAGATGGTTAACCATACTGAATGCTACAGAGAGGCCAAGAAAGATGAAGACTAAAAAAAAAAGACCATGAGAGAAGGCAATTAAAATTTTGAAAGGGGTAGCTAGTGTCTGAGGTCAGATTTGAACTTGGAAAGATGTCTTCCTGACTCTAGGCCTGCACTCTGTCCACTGTTCATTCCATCTAGCTGCCCTTAAGTGCTATTGCAATCATTTTCAGATTATTATTATAACATTATAAACATTTTACAGATAAGGCAAACAGAGGTTGAGTGACTTGCCTAGGGTCACACAGCCAGTATGTGTCAGAATGGGGACTTGAGCTGAGCCTTTCTGATTCTGAGACTGGTCCTTTATCCCTTATACCAGGAAGCCCCTCATGGGGTAGGCATTTCAGATATTATTATTTTCAAAGGAGAGAAGTGAAGTTCAGGGAATTTAAAGGATTTTGCCCAAGGTCACACTGTAAGTGCCAGAGGCTGGGTTTAAAACTCATGTCTTCCTGATTCTAAATCTAATCTATCTACTAGTCCACTTTGCCTCACTATGTATACAATGAAGGAGCTGGAGAAGATGCTTTCCAAACTATCTCCCAAGTCTATATCATTCTCCTCCTAAGCCCCTTCCAGCACTGACATTTTAGATCTTAAGTCCAGACAAAGGCTGCTAGATTAAGGCACATTTTTGCATGATACGTTATTTCTTTCCCTTGGTGAGGGCTGTGTAATTTTTCCTTTAGGTAACAAACATTGATAAAGCAACCTATTACCAACCAACTCCTTTTCTCCTTTAGAGTCCCAAGACTCTCCCAGTACTTGTATAACCCTAACAGGTGCTGGAATGTAACCACAAAGCCCTGGGTAGGCAAAGATTGGCCCCCTATGCCTTCCTCTGTAGCCCTCAGGGTTACCCTCTTTGAATTTATGTTCTCCCTGGAGCCCACATTGCTCAGAGCTCAGTGGGAGGCAATGAACTCAATGCATTAGCTGTTCCTTAATAAGCTTGCTCTGTGGAACCCAACATCCTTCATTAATCCAGAAAATGAGGGTTGTTTTCAGAGATTTGGAAAGCTAATTATTTCAATGATGGGAATTAAGACTCATCTAGTACCAGACGCAGATTTTGTTTGGGTTCCCTGGGGAGGATGAGAGAACCTGGGCCTTGCACAGGTGTGCAATGCAACACCCGGCCACTGTTCTTTTTACCAAGGGAAGCAGCTGTTACTCCTAGCAACTGAGGACAGGCTTTCTTCTGTTGCCTAATGCATGCCATCTCTCTTCTTGACTTCCCATGGGTAGAAATGTAATATTTGAATCCTGCATTTAGAGGAGCTTTCTTGCCTTTTCCATGTTCATAGGGATACAGTTCTAGAACTAGAAAGGACTTCAGAGCTCCTCTAGTCCAGTGTCCTCCTTTTATAGGTGATTAAGTGACTTGTCCAATGTCATGTAGGTAGTAAATATAAGAGATGGGATTTGAACTCAGGTGCTCTGACTTTTTCTTTTCCCCTTCCTTCCTTCCTTCCTTCCTTCCTTCCTTCCT
>NW_025372846.1:0-5680 GCF_016433145.1 Gracilinanus agilis
GGCTTTGGGGCTCCGGGCAGGGAGAGGCGAGGGGGGAGGGGGGCACTCACATCGCACAGACAGGGTGAGGGGCAGCAGGACGGGCTCGGACAAGGCCTCGTGCTCCACCTTACAGGTGACCTTCGCCCCGTCCGCCTGCGGGGTGGGCACCGAGATGAAGCGGCTCGTCACGGTGAAGGTGCCGGGCTCGGGCCCTGCCGTTCTGGTCTCGGTGCCTTTGCCAGCCAGGGGAGAAAACCAGGAGATGCGGGCGGCCGGGCGGCCCCCCGAAGAGACGCAGCGGGCCATGGGCATGGGGCCCGGGCCCAAGGTCACCTCTTGGGGCTCCGCGTGGTTCTGGGGCTCCGCTAGAGGGGAGAGAGGAGGGCTTAACGGTGAGGCCTTGCTCCCCCCACGCCCGACGCCCCTCTTATTCCCTCGCTCCCCCCACGCCCGACAACCCCCTGTTCCACACGAGGGGACTGGAGGAGTGCGTGTAGAAGCCTGGCCCGGGGCCCGCTGGGGCCCCAGGAGGCAGCCTGGGCCGGGAGGATGTCGGGGCCCGGAGCTCGCGGTGTCCTCTGCCAGGAGAAGGGCCTCCCGGGGCCCACAGGAGGGCAGGACGCGGAACGTCCGGCCCTTCCTTCACGGTTTTGCCGACCTCCAGGCACGCTCCGGGCCTGACTCCGAGGCCTGCTTGAGGCCGAGCAGGCCGACACGCTTTCTGTTTTACGCCCCAGAATCCGGAGCCCGGAGGGGCTCCAAGGGCTGGCAAGGGGGGGAGTGACTGGGCCAGGGTGACCCGGCCGGATCGGACGCCCGGCTGGGTGAAGCGGGGGCCGCCCCCGGCCTAGAGTGACCTCCTCTTTCCTCGCCGAGGCCCCCCGCGCCGCGCCCCTCACCCAGCACGCGCAGCCACGTGGCCCCTTTGCTGCTCCCCCAGGGGAAGGTGGCGAACTCGCAGGTGTAGTTGGCCTCGTCGTCGGCCCGGAGCCCCCGCAGCAGCAGGGTGGCGTCCTCCAGCTCCGCCTCCGTCTTCCTGGAGTTCCCGCTGACGAAGGCCATGCGCTGGCCGTGGGGTCCCGAGTTCGGGAAGCTGGCGCCGTGCTGGGGGTGGAAGACGGCCACGCTCTGGCTGCCGCCGTACCTGTCCCAGCGGAGCCACATGACCTGCGACACCTGGATCTTCGCCTCCCCAGACACGAGGCGGCAGGGCAGCTGCACGTCGTTCCCCAGGAGGCCCCGCACCTCGGCCGGCACCTGAACCTGCACGTTCTGGGCTCCTGGGGAGAGACGGGAGGGGGGCACGTGTGAGAGGCTGCGGCCTCCTCCTGTGGAGGCCCCTGGGCCGGTCACTCTAAGACGGCGGGAGGGGAGGCCCGTGGTGATGAGGCGCTCGAGCTCTCAGAACTGGGGAGCGAGCTGGGAGACGCGCCAGTCAGGGAAGGCTTCTTGGAGGAGGTGGGATGAGAGATCAGAGAACCCACGGAGGGCTCTGAGCAGGGCACGGCGTAGGCTGCAGAATGCCGGATGTTCTCGTTCGACCCCCTCGCCCTACAGATGGGGAAACTGAGGTCCAGAGGGAAAGGCCCTCGCTCGGCCCTCTGCCCACTCCTGCCAGAGCCGGGAGCCGCAGGGAACCCTCGGACTCGGGCCTGGCTCTGGGAGGAAGCAGAGGCCGCCGCTGGTGCACGCGGGGGAGCAAACTGAGGTCTGCAGGACCCAGGCGTCCTGATCCCCGGCCCTGCCCGCTTGGCCCGAAGCCCGAGGGCTCCAGAGGGCCAGGAAGGGCGTGGGGGACCCAGCGGACACCCATAAACCTGTCACCGTTTGGGCCGGGGCCTCCAGGCGAGGGAAGCTCGTGTCCCTCTTCTCCCCCTCCGCCTCCATCTCTGCTGGGTTGCCCGCCTGGGAAAGAGGCCTGGACTGCCAAGGCCAGAACTGGCGAGCAGCCCGGAGGGAGAACGCCCCGGTGCAGGTGTGGGGGTGGAGGCGGAGGAGAAGGACATTCGGGCCCCAAATGGCCTCCGAGCAGGGGGAGCGCAGGGGAATCTGGGTCACCAGCTAGGAAGGTCTCGGAGGCCGGGACCTCCGGCTCTAGGAAGGAGCTGGGAGGCAGGACGCTTGGGTTCCCGCCAGACTGGCTCCGGGCCCCAGCCCAGACTGCCCCTCCCAGCCTTCTAGTAAAACGGGGTCCCCTCCGGGGTGGGGCAGGATGTAGGCTGAGCTCACTTAGCAAAAGTGCTTTGAGATCCTTTAGCTGCTGGCCTCGCCACCTCGTTAATTAATTAATTGCCAGTAATAAGCATACTCCTGCCCCCGCAGCGGAAATCCGGGATGGCTTTGGAAAGGGGGTCGGGGAGAGGCCCAGCGTGGGTCCTCCTCATCCGTCCCCATGGAGGCTGGGCCCTAATGACACGATAATAACAGCAGCCGGCCGGCCTTTCGGTTTATACTGTAGGCTTGCTAAGAATTTTACAGAGATCCTCTCGCTTGATTGTCCCAGCAGCCCTCTAAGGAAGAGATTATTATCCCCACTTTAAAGAAGAGGAAACCGAGGCAGTCAGAGGTAAAGTGACTTGTCCAAGGCCACAGAGCTCACCACACCTGTCTGTGTCTCTACCTTCCTTTAAAAAAAAAAATACCCTTCCTGGGCGGAGATCATAGGAATCATATAACTTTGGAAAACTTATGGATTTGATCTATTTATTATCTTTAAATTTATCCTTTATTAATTCATGTATTATTAATAACTTCTTTGTTATTAAAATAAAATAGAGCGTTTACTATTACGTTACTGTTTATTAAAATAATAAAAAAGATTAAACATAAAATAAAAAACCCTCACCTTCTGGCTTAGAATGAATACTAAGAAAAGTAGGAAGAGGGGGCAGCTGGGTAGCTCAGTGGATGGAGAGTCAGGCCTAGAGATGGGAGGTCCTGGGTTCAAATCCAGCCTCACACACTTCCCAGCTGTGTGACCCTGGGCAAGTCACTTGACCCCCATGGCCCACCCTTACCACTCTTCCACCAAGGAGCCAATACACAGAAGTTAAGGGTTTTAAAAAAAAAAAAAAAGTAGGAAGGGCTAGGCATTTGGGGTTGAGTGACTTGCCCAGGGTCACACAGCTAGGAAGTGTTTGAGGCCAGATTTGAACCCAGAACCTCCCGCCTCCAGTCCTGGCTCTATGCACTGAGCTACCTTTCTTGACCACACCTCATAGTTCTCTGGGTATTTCCCCCAACATCGTCCAGGGGGTCAAGCCTCCTCTGCGGCCATCTGTCAGGGGCTTAGGCTGACCCGTTCCTGGCCTCATCTCTGCCCCGAGGAGCCGCATCAGCCCCACCACCCCAAGGATTTCCTCCTGGCTCCATCGGCCGGCCTCTCTCATAGAATCAGAGGTTTCCAGGTAGCAGGGCCTTTGGGCCGCCTCCCAGATAAAGTCACTCTGGCCGCCCCGGGGGCCTGAGCTGGGTCCTAGGATTCCCTGGCTGTCCCTCCGTCCACTGCCCCACACGCCGCGCCTCACCCTCTTTTCTGGCTCAGGGGACGGCTGGCAGGGACTCACTGTCTGTTTCCCTTGGCCCAGCGTTCAGGGTCCAGGTCCTGTTTCCTCCCCCACAGCCCTTCCCCAGCCCATTTCCCAGAAGCTGAGACAGCAGAAGCATTAAAAATGTAACAACAGGGCAGCCCTGAGCCTGCGTCCAGAGTCGCCGAGTGGCTCTGGCTTCTCTGATCTCTGTGGCATTGTGGGTATCCCTCTCCTCCCCAGTGTGCCAGGAAGCTGACCCAGGTCTCTGGGAGGGAGCAGGAGCCCCTTTCTGCTCTCTAGCAATCAGCAGTGAGCCACAGGGGCCCTCCAGCAGCTTACGGTGGCATGGGGGGAACCAGCGAAGTAATATGGCCCAACGGTCTGCGGACAGGAAAGAATTAAGAGGGGTCGGAGGGAAGGTGGGGTTTTAGTTGAGATCTAAAGAAAGCCGGGGAAAGTGAGGCAGGAGACTGAGCGAGAGCAGTCCGGGCAGCTAGAGAATGGGGAGTCTTGTTCCTGGAACAGCATGGAGCCCAGTGCCACTGGATAGAAGAGCAAGTGTGTAAGCCTGGAAAACTGGAGTGTGCCCGGGGCAGCGAGGCAGCTCAGTGGGTAAAAAGGCAGACCTGGAGATAGGAGGTGCTGGGTTCAAATCTGGCCTCACCTGGCTGGGTGACCCTGGGCAAGTCACTTCACCCCCACTGTGTAGCCCTCACCTCTCTTGTGCCTTGGAACCAGTATACAGTATTGATTCTAAAGTGGAAGGTGAGGGTTTAAAAGAAAAGAGCCCATTGGATGATATTTAGCCTCGATTTGAAGGAAGAAAGTAAGGGCTCAAAAAAGAAACAAACTGGCGTGGGCACGGAGCCGAGCGGGTTTTGGAGGGCTCTGAGGGCCAGGTTCTTGGCATCAGTTTCCGGAGGACGGGAGTTCGGGTGACACTTTCAATCCTGAAGATCGGTTCCAAGGCAGAAGAGTGTGAGGGCTAAGCGATGGGGGCACATGCCAAGGACCACACAGGCCGGGGGCTACATACGTGTGGAGACAGAGGAAGGCCACGAGGGGGGCGGGAGGGAGAAAAGGTAGAGCAGAGCTAAGGGGAAGAGTCAGAGAAATCGAGCTAGAACAACGGAGACAGAGGACGAACAGGCCAGAACGGCTGAGGCCAGGAGGGACTCCAGAAAGAGGCCGTCGGAGCCAAGAGGGAACTGAGAAGGGCGGCTGTCAAAGCCAGGAAGGAACCTTAGAACACAAGAACATCTGTACCCCTGGTGCTAGCAAAGTGCCTGGCACACAGAAAGGGACTGTTGATTTCCCTTAGAACTGAATGTCAGGCGTCCAAGAGACTTGAGGGGCAGCACTGGACTTGGAATGGGGAAGGCTTGGCTTCTCAGCCCCTCTCAGACTACCCGTGTGATCCCAGGTACAAGTCACTCTATGTGTGCCTCAGTTTCCCCAGCTATGAGATGAGGTTTGACTTGATCTAAGATCCCTTCTAATCTCAAAATGTATCACGATAACTCATCCCCTCCCTGCCCCATTTTCTCCACGAATGGAGGGAAAAGGAACTTAAGTGAAGGCACAAGGGAATGGAGGCTGGGGGGGGGGGGGGGGCGGTGTGTGGAGAGAGAGAGAAAGAGACAGACACAGAGAGAGAGGGGGGAGAGAGAAAAGGAAAGAGAGAGAGTGAGGGAGAGACAGACACAGAGAGGGGGGAGAGAGAGAGAGAATGAGAGAGAGGAGGGAGAGGGAAGACAGAGAAAAGGAAAGAGAGAGAGAGAGAAAGGGAGAGAGAGTATGAGAGAGGGGAGGGAGAGAGGGAGAGACAGACATGGGGGGAGAGAATGAGAGAGGGGAGGGAGAGAGAGGGAGAGAGAGAAGAGGAAAGAGAGAATGGGAGAGAGGGAGGGAGAGACAGACACAGAGAGAGGGGGGAGAGAGAGAAAGGGAGAGAGAGTATGAGAGAGAAAGGGGAGGGAGGGAGAGAAAGACACAGAGAGAGAGAAGGAAAGAGAATGGAAGAGAGGGGAGGGAGAGAGGGAGAGACAGACACAGAGAGGGGGGAGAGAGAGTATGAGAGAGGAGAGGGAGAGAGACAGAGACAGACATAGAGAGAGAGGGGAGAGAGAGAATGAGAGAGTATGAGAGAGAGAGGGGAGGGAGGGAGA
>NW_025372847.1:0-7987 GCF_016433145.1 Gracilinanus agilis
GGCATGGATAGACACAAGGATAAACACAGACAAAACACAGATATATAAACAGATGAATGGATAGACAAAACAGACACAGACAGATAGACAGATGGATAGACACATAGACAAAAAAGACAGAAAGACAGATAGATGGATAGACACTTAGACAAGACAGACAGAGACAGATAGATAGATGGATAGATAAATGAGAGAGAGAGAGAGAGAGAGAGAGTTAGAGTTGTTGGTTATTGGATTTTATAAATTTTATAAATCTACTCCATTAGGGAAGCCTATATTCCTTTTTAGGAAGAGGCATTAGCAGGGGGCAAGGGTAGGAGAGGAATGGTGAATCTGACTTCAAATTCCAGTTCTCTATGTCCTATCCATATTACCTTGGGCAAGTCATTGTACTTCTCCAGTTTCCTCATCTATAAAATAAGAGTTAGACTAAATGACCCCTAAGGTCCCTTGCATCTCTGAATTCAATCAGCATCTTATCCTAAGTAGTTTGTCCATGTAATGGAAAGAAGGGAGAGAAAGCTCAAGAAAAAGGAAAAGAAGGACTACTATAGATAAAGCACTGAAGCACTGTTATTAGAAAAGCTGTCAGCACCATGTCAAGGGGAGGCATTCAAGCATACAGCTTCAGTCAGCACTAAGGCTAGGGACAGTAGCAGAGCTGGTAAAACTAAACTTTATCATGGCAGCAGCCTTAGAGAGGCAGCATTCACTGGGATGTTTACAGAGAAAGAATGGCTGTTAATGGGAGATGATGATGCTATAGAACTCTTTTTGCAACTTCTCCCCAGGTCCAGATTCTAGCTTTTCCTTACTTTTCCCCTTCAAAGGGACCTCAGAAATTTGCCTCTGAGGCTATATAATCAACTCAGGAGGGTTCCTCAGCACAGCTCCCCAATACTGATAGAAATCACAGACCACAATTTCCTACTGCACATAGTAAACACCTCTGTGTCTATCTTTTATATTTACTTTTTATAAATCTACTCCATTAGGGAAGCCTATAAGTGGCATTATGGATAATTCAGTAGATTTGGTGTCAAGAATATCTGAGTTTGAATCCTGCCTCAAATATTTACTAGCTGTATGACACTAGACAAGTCCAAGGGTTGTTGGGAGACAACTGGGTGGTATAGAAAACAAGATTCTAAACCTAAATCAGAAGACTTGAGTTCAAATCTAGCCTCAAACACTCAACCTAAGACCCTGCACACCTTCTCGAAATGCAGCATATAACCTTAACATACGCTGATTCTCTCATATGAACCACTACGAAGCCAAGCATCAAATATTCCATTACAAATATCAGTTCTCACACACACACATTCTGGCCTCTCAGATCTATTCTCTCTCAAACAAACCTGCTGATTCTCATGTATGCAATATACTTATTATAATAATAACAGTATTTGTGTAATACTTTAAGGTTTATAAAACTTTACAAAAAAACAATCTCATTTAGTCCTAAAAACCTCCCTGAGAAGCAAATGTTTTTATTATCTCCATTTTGCAGATGAAGAAACTGAGGTAGACAGAGGTTAAATGACTTGCCCAGCATCACTCACCTAGTCAGTGTCTGAGGCTGATAGAGTCATGATACCTAGCAAAAGAAAGAACTACGACTTTCATTTTGCTTTTGTTTTCATTATCAGAAATAATCATTTCTAGGCTGAGAAATATAGGACAAAAATACAAAACACAGGAGAAAAGGAGCTGACACAGATGGTTATTGAGGAGCATGGAAGAGGCCTTTGCCCTAAGCAACCTGTTATTCAGAATTATAGAGAGGGGAGAATATAAGGAGAGTCTTTTATTCTGGGTTGATGTCTGGTAGTTAAAAATATATCTGTCAGATTTGTAAATGGCACCAAGCTGGGAAGTATAACTACTTTATTAGATGATACAACCAAGATTTCAAAGATCTAGAATAATGGCCTTAATCCAATAGGCTGAAATTGAATTGGGATAAATATAAAGCCCTGCAATGGGATTCAGAAAGCCAACTGCCCATACCACAGATTGGGAGGGGCTGGCGGGAGTCAATAAATTTCATGAAAAAAAGAAACTAGTCAATAATTTTCGTGGAAAAAAAACTGAACTGCAAACTCCGCATAAGCTATCAATGTGACCCACATGGCCTTGGTGGCCTTAATAGAAGAAAAATAATATTCAGAAGAAGAGAAGGGATCATTCTTCTACTCTAGTCAGAACACATGCAGAATTTGTGTTTAGTTCTGGGAATCACGTTTTAAGGGAGATATTGACAAATACATGTCCAGAAGAGGGTAGCCAAGATGGAGAAAAGATTGGAGGTGAAGCCATCTGAGAATCAGTTGAAGGATAAGACAGTAAAATATGATAACCATCAAGTATTCTTACCATGTATAGAAAGGATCATAGACTTGCTTTGCTTGGCTAAAGAAGGAAGGAAATAAGCATTTATTAGGCACATACTGTGTGCCAGGCGCTATACTAATTGTTTTACAAATATTATCTCATTTGATTCTCACAAGCACCCTGGAAGGTAGGTGTTATTATTATTATCCTAATTTTGCAGATGAAGAAACTTAGGCAGACAGAGGTTTAAGTGACTTGTCTAAGGTCACACTACTAGTAAGCTCCTGAGGTTACATTGGAACTTAAGTTCTTCCTCATTTCGGGTCCAGTATGCTGTCCACTTCACCAGCTAACTGCCTTTAGAAAACAAAACTAGTAACAATGAATAGAGGTCTGGGGAGGATGATTTGGGCTTAAAATAAGGAAGATTTCTACAATTTGCAACACTGAGGTCCTACCTCCACTGGAGGTTCAATGGTTTCTAGTCAGCAAGAGTAGAGATGATTTTTCTGTTTCATTATGGGACAGATGTGTTCACCAATTGGGTCTTTTCCAGCTCCAAGATTTTGAGTTTCCTTGATCTGAAGTTCATGGGTGATGCTTTCTGAATGTACAAAGGGCAAATAATATCTGTATTCCATAGATTTTTCAGTAATAAAAAGTATGATGGAAGTTACCTAATACCTTTTATGAGACAAATGTGGTGTTGATTTGAAAACGTAGCTAAAACAACACTAGAAATGAAAAAATCATAGACCAATGTTCCTAATAAATACAGATGTGAAAATACTAAATAAAGTATTGGCAACCAGAATACAGCAATGCATTTTTTAAATTATTCATCATTACCATCAATCATCATATTAACTTTAGCCCATCATTCCAGCCTGTTGAGATCTTTTTGGATCCCAATTCTGTCATTCAGTGCATTAGCTCTCCCTCCCAGCTTCATGCCATCTGCACATTTTAATAAGCACTACATCTAGGCCTTCACTGAAGTCACTGATATAAAATGAAGAGAACAAGGCCAAAGACCAATCTTTAAGGTACCTTCCTAAAACAGAGGATTTTTACCATCTCAGCCTGCCATTCCCTAACAGCCCACAGAAACTGAGATAGATAGGGAAGAAATAACATTTTAAAAGATCTTGTAATGAATCTGGCCCAGCCTGACAGGAATTCCGAATTTTTAGTTCCTGGACCTGGGTCTAAGCGCAGCTGCTTTCAAGTGAGCCGACCGCCCCAGTTTACTCATATTTGGAAAATAAAACTGCAGAAAATCCCAAAAAATAACAAGTAAAAAAGGGATAAACTGTCCCTTAGAAAAACAACCGGGGTGAACTTTAGATGGGCCCATCCCACTGAAAGCAGTAATCGCCATTCACAGGAGGCAGAAGAGAAATATAAAAAGACCCACCTCCCACTCACCCACCTTAAACTTGAAAGGAAGTGGAAGCAGCTGCAGCTGGGCTGGCAGAATCCTGCCGTTGGCACTGCCAGCTACCTTGTTCTCCATTGGCCATGCTCCACTGGTTTGGCTGGCCAGTCTATGCCCCCACACCGCTATAAAATAACATTTAAAAAAAATATTTTTTTAGATCCGACAATTTGTACTTTGAGCCTTGAGTCGTTCTTGTTAACCAAGCTGCTGGAGAGAAAAATCATAGAATCATAGAATTTTACAGCTGGATGAGGCTTTAGAGATTAGAACATCCAACTCTCTCATTTTCACAAATGAGGAAACCAAGGCTAAGAGGTCAAGTGACTTGCCTAAGGCCACACAGTTGGTTAGATCGTGGCCAAGCCAGAACCAACCCCATATGTCTCTTAAAACTTAGTCTAATGCTTTTTCCACTTTTTCCTGTGTTCCTCACCATTGATGCACTACAAACAATTCCTAATCATGTCAAGAGAGCCCCTGAAATTAAATACAGATCCATGAATAAACATACAAACATGGCTATGGACATACACACAGATGCTATGTTTTAGAATGCTTAGAGAAATATTGCTTTATCCACAGGTTCCCTCCTGTTTGATTCTCTCTTCAGAAAAATCTCCTTTATTACTGAATGAATGAAATAGTGACTCCAGTGTGGGATTGTAATAGCAATCAGTTGTTGAGTTCTAGATAGGTAATAGATGTAGAGGGGAAAGGAAAGAAAGAAGGGAGAAAGGAAGGCAGGAGGGAGAAAACAGGAAAGAGATAAGAAGGGGAAGAGGAAAGATAGGGGCAAAGAATAAAGAGGGAGGTTCAAATCTGGCCTTAGACACTTTCCTAGTATTGATTCTAAGAGAGAAGGAGAAAGAGACAGAAAGACAGAGAGAGACAAAGAGACAGAGACAGAGACAGACAGAGACAGAGAGACAGAGAGACAGAGACAGAGATGGAGAGAGACAAAGACAGAGAGTCAAGGAGAGCCAAGTGAGCCTAGTTTTGGTCCTCCCAAAATGTTGGATCTGGCTAGATGGCTAGAGAGTCCTCAGTAGGAGAAAGGAGCATCAGGAAATGCAGTTACATTCTAACTCTGACCCAACAAAGTCAGCCAGGAATGGAATAAGAGATTACACAGCAAGGATCATAAAGCATAAAAACAGCTAAATTAGATATGAGTGAAGAATCCTTTATCACTGACCACTTCTATTATTGTACCATTGGGAACAAAAAGCGGGAGAGTGGTACTGCAGCTAGATGACTAAATAGATAGTACACTGGGGCAGGAGTCAGGAAGACCTGAGTTCAAAATGGCAAGCCACTCCTGTATCTTTGACAAGAAAACCCCATGGACAGCATGGTCTACAGAGTCATGAAGAGCTAGACATGACTGAACAATGAGCATGGTGCTAAGTCTATAGTCAGAGGATCTGAGTTCCAATCCTACCTCTGGAACTTTCAGTCTATAAGACCTTGGGCAAGTCTTTCACCTTCCCTGAACCTGTTTCCCCATCTGTAAAATGAAAGGGTTGGACTAGAATGGCTTTAAGACCCCTTATAGTTCTAAATCTATAGTCCAAGTGGTGGCTAGGGTCCCAGGAATATTAACAACCTGGAAGGAAAAAGAAATATGGACTGTGAGATCTTCGCAGTTAATGATAATATGGGCAAAAGATAATATGGAACAACACTGGCCCCACTGCCTCAGGGCCAAGCAGCAGTTATGGAGAGTAGATTTCTTAGTGTAACCAACGAGGATGTCAAAGGGAATCAGTGAAAAACTAACACTAGAGTTTTCCAGCCCAGCCTCTAAAAGAAATGGAGGAGCCCATCAGGGAACAGTGATCTAAATGAGCAAAGAACAGGACTGAGAAACAAAGGAGCAACTCTTTTTAGAATGATCAGGAATTCAAGCCTCTGTTGACCTCAAAGGTCTGTTTGCACATGCAGAGTATATTATGGAATATGTACTTATATATGTGTAGGGGGGGCAGCTGGGTGGCTCAGTGGATTGAGAGCCAGGTCCAGAGGTGGAAGGTACTGGGTTCAAATTTGACCTCAGACACTTCCTAGCTGTGTGGCTCTGGGCAAGTCACTTAACCCCATTGCCTAGCCCTTACCACTCTTCTGCCTTGGAACTAATACACAGTATTGACTCCAAGACTGAAGGTAAGGGTTTTAAGAAAAAATAAAATATATATATATATGGGGGGGGGGGGTTATATCACCTATCGAGAGAGATATGTCTTCCACAAAATTGTAGTGCTTCATGGTGACATGGAGGTGACCCTGGTTTCATAAGACCTCTACCACTCCATTGAAAGCTTTAATAGGTCCTTCCAAGCTTAAAAAAATAATGAAAAGGAAAAAATTTTGAGTGAAATCCTCATCATAGACTACTGATTGCTGATAGCCAGCTTAGGCAAGGTCAGAGAGGTCTTTCTTTTTTGTTGTTGTTTTAGACACAGCAACTCATAAAGACCATCTACTGAGGGAGGGATTCTAAACCTTTGTAAAAAAAAAAAAAAACGTATCATACCCCCTTCGGCCATATGGTGAAGCCACTGGAGCCTTTCTCAGAATAATATTTTTAAATGCACAGAATAGAAATACATAATATTACAAAGGAAACCAATTATTTCAAAATACGGTTATTAAAATAAATTCATGGATCCCAAGTCAAGAACTCCTTTTGGGGCTAGCCTCAGTTGAAGAGAGAGCTCAGACTGATGAAATCACCATTTCTTGAAGTACTTAACACAAAGGTAAATGCAAGTTCCCACAAATGAAGATCATCAGGATTCTCTGTGGGTTTCCCTCTGCCAAGTTGCTTCTAGGTGTAGCCCAAAAGGTGTTGGAATTCACCTCCCAGGCCCAGTCAAATGAGCCATTCTCTTTCAAGGCTGCTGCTGTCACCAACCACTGCCTCCCCAATCAAACCCAGCTGCATCCCTTTGCCGAGGGGTGCTTCAGCTGTGAACATCAGAGACCTACTAGCATTACAGTTTCCATATATGACCTTTGGGTCTGGAATTCCACTGCTAAAGCAGGTTCTGCACAGTCTAATTGGCCAACCTTCAGGGAGTAGCAGAAGACTCATTTGTCTTTACAGGAAGCTTTTCCCAACTCCTCTTATTCTTAGTGTTTTCCCTTTCTTAATTGTCTTACATGTAGTTTGCATTGTAGATATTTGTTTGCTTGCTGTCGCCCTCATTAGACCATAATCAACATGAGAGCAGAAACTATCTTTTGCCTCTTTTTTTGTATCCTAAGTGCTAGCAAAGCACCTAGCACATAGTCAGTACTTAATGAATCTATATGAATTTTATGGATTGATTGATGGTCTATCTTGCCCTGACCACCTCAGAATTTATCATCTGCTTCTTTTCTTGTTTGATTATATTATCTAGAGAACTCTGGACTACATAGATTCTTAGAAATCTGATTAAAATGTCTATTCAAACACTAACTGAATGGATGAATGAATGAATGAATGAATGAAAAGGATTTATTAATCATCCAAATATGGTCACAAGACACTTTAAGTGCTTGAGATACAAATAGAAAAGCAACACAGTCTCTGCCCACAAATTCTAATTCAAAGAAAATACACATAAAAGGTCAGCTGCAGGGCTGATGGAAAGACTCAGTGACCCTTACAGTGGATGACAAGACTTAGGTGTTGTTATGTTGCTTTGGCAGGTTATGTGGCAATGCCTGGAGATTTGAAAGGCGTAGCAGGATAGATGGTAAGGCCCCATGATCCTCAATCTCAATGAAAGGACTGTGATGAGAATTTCCCTGCCCACTCAAAGGGACAGGTGCAGGAATCTGCACAGCCTCATTGCCCCTGTGAAAGATATAGAGGTAAATGCAGCTATGTATACATTGACTCAAAGACTGTATTATCCCTGGTTTTATTCTAAAAGAGAAAAGTCCTCCAGACATGATTCATGGAGCTAGGAGAGCGCCCAGTCAGAGAGGCTCATAGAATCATGAAAACAGCATTCTTAGCTAGTCCTGGTTCGGTCCCTTATTAGCTATTTGACCATGTTCTTTGACCTCTCTGAGCTTCAGCTGCATCATCAATAAAATAAGAGTGATAATGATATTAGAATTCCTAAATGTTATTCTCTCTGAGATTACCCTCTCATATGTTCCTAGTTTTTTATAGGTAGACTCACCTATTAGACTATAAACTTCTTGAGGACAGGG
>NW_025372848.1:0-4832 GCF_016433145.1 Gracilinanus agilis
CAAATATCTCAGGAAGAAGAAAACTCAAAGACCTTGAATACACACACAAAAAAATCATCAGGGAAAGGTTAGCAGCAAAAGGAAATATAGCCCCCAGATCTAGTAAATGAGTTCAGGCAACATTTGATGGGACAGAATATCTTATGGAATTTGAGGAGAACATGGAACCACAATATGCCATTCCAGAATAGTTTAAAAGAGAGATAATATGAGTGCAGAATATACTGCAGCAAAATTAACTGGTAGAATAGAAAAACTTGAATTTTTGATGGCAATTCTCACTAAAGAAATAAAAAAGAGAACAATTAATTGGGAAAGCAAATACATAGAAGTGAAGGACTGCCTATAAGAATAAAAGCAAAAAATAATAACATTAAAAGAAAATGCACTCTTTGTCCAAGCAAAACATACTGATTCCCAAAACAGGATGTGTAGAAACAAGCTAAGGAACATAGATCTCTCAGAAGAACATTATAATGCAAGAAACAATCCAAGGAAATTTCCCAAAACTTCTGAACACAGAAAATCAAATGCCAATTGAAAGAAGTCATAAATATTCCGGGGGGGGGGGGGAGAGGAACTAGACTGCAAATGCCAAGACATATAATAGTTAAATTTAACAGTTTAATTCAGAAATAAGTTCTGTAAGTGACTAGGAGAAAGTTTTTCAGATTCAAAGGAAAGGAAATTTGAATAACAAGACTATTTTTTACCTACCACAAAACGCAGGAGAGAATGGAATACTGCATTCTGAAGAGCAATGGAACTCAGGATGCAGGCAGGGTAACCTACCTTGCAAATCTGAGCTTAATGCAAATGAAAAAAAAGGTAGACACTCAATAATTAAGAGACATTTGAAATATTCTTAGAAAACTTGACCTGAAGAGGTTATTTGCTTCTTGAATACCCCAGATAACAGATATATAGGAGGAGTGAAAGAATGCAATAGCCAAGCATGGTAAGAGCACAGAGTGACAACAAAGAGATTAGTAAGAGCCTTTTTCTAAATGTAAATAAAGAGACAAGGATAAACACAGAAGTCAGATGGAGGTAACAATAAAGAGACGGACCTGGGTATTATAAACAGAACCTGGTGACACTCTGCCAATAAGTGAATCACTGGTTTTTGTGCAATTATAGTACGGAATGGGAGAGGGCATGAAAGGAGGAGGGGATAGAACCAAGTGTGTGATGTGCTCAGGTCAAATCAAGGGCTGGCAGTGAGGGAAAGGTAACATTATGGTCTTTCAGGAAGAAAAGACCTTATAGAGGAATGGGTGAGAAAGAGAGGGGAAGGATGGAAAAGGTAGAGGAAGACCTTGTTTTGGTGGTGGGATGGAGTTCCACTGTTGAATGCTTCTATGGGTAAAGAGAGATGTTTGGTGAAAGGAGATAAGGATCTTATGTTGCCTGTTATATGGAGGACTTGGTGCTTGAAGAGATGATTCATCCTACCTGTGATGGGGTTGGCAGGGGAGAGTGAGAGAGAAAGAGGAAGGAGTACTTGTAACTCTGAGGGACAATTTAGCAAGGAGATGATTTTGAGGTAAATGGGGAAAGAAGGTAACCAGAGAGAAAGTATAGATCAGAGATGGACTGTATCATAAGAGATGATGGGGTAGGAGGCAGCAATGCCTGAGCGTGGGGTAGAATCTTCCTGTCATCTGTAGGAATTGGCCTTGTTCTTGGACAATGGAAAAGAAGAATCCACAGGGTAAGCTCTACAAGGCAGTGGCAGAAACTTCCTAGAAAGGATAGCCCGGAATTGATGCCTGGGTAGTTTTTTTGTTTTTCTAAACCCTTTCCTTCTGTCTTGGTAATAATTCTAAAACAGAAGAGTAGCAAGGGCTAGGCAATAGGGGTTAAGTGAATTGCCCAGTGTCACATAGATAGGAAGTGTCTGCGGCCTGATTTGAACCCAAGTACTCCCCATTCCAGGACTGCTTCTCTATTCGCTGAGTCATCTATTTGTCCTTCTCTAGGAAATTTTGATTCCATGAGGAATATAAAGAATAGAGAAGGACTAGACAATGATAGGGGTCATGAACCTGGGAATAGGCATCTAGAGTAGACAGAAAGTGAGGATGAATAATGAAAAGAGTGAGAGAAATTCATTCTGGAAAGGAACACAAAAAAGGACATTTTAAAAAAACTAATGGTGAAGAGGAAAGGAAAGGGAAATCTACTTTATAGTAAGGAAACAGAAGAGGGAAAGAATTAAATAACAAGATTAAAGGGGGGAAGGGAATTAATAAGCAAAACTTCAAAGGGTAAGGGGATCAGTAGTGAGGGGAGGAGAGCTATAGGGAATAGGGTCACCTTAAAAAAGATAAAGCTAAAGTAATCAAAGAGACTCACTATTATTTTTACAACAAAAGGCCCCCTTAATATATACCTTGAAATATCATATCTTGAAAGAGGAAAAGAAACCATATGTATAGAAATATTGATTGTAGCCCTTTTTTGTGAAACTAAGACAATAAAATGGAGAATGGGTAAATAAATTATGGTATATGTATGTAATGGGACATTATTTTGCCATAAGAAAAAATGAAAATGATGGCTTCAGGAAAATCTAAGAAGACTTGATGCAAATTAAAGTAAACAAAAATAGAATAATTTATACCAGGGAGGAGAAAGGAGAAGGGAGGGAAAGAAATAAGCATTCATATAGCCAGGCACTGTGCTAAGCATTTTACATTTGATTATTATCTCATTTGATCCACATAACAATTCTGCAATGTAGGTGCTGTTATTTTACAGTTTTACAGTTGAGGAAACAGAAGCAAACAGAAATCAAGTGACATGCCCAGGGTCATATAGTTAGCAAGTATCTGAGGCTGAATTTTAATTGAAATTTAACCATACCTTACATAACTACACCCTATGCGGTACACTACTTAGTCTTAACTAAAAAAGAATTAGGGACAGTTAGGTGGCTCAGTGGATAGGGAGCCAGGCTTGAAGTTGGGAGCACCTGGGTTCAAATCTGGTCTCTGATACTTCCTAGCTGTGTGACCCTGAGCAAGTCATTTAACTGCAATTGTCTAGCCCTTACCACTCTTCTGTCTTGGAACTGATATTCAGTATTGATTTTAAGACAGAAGGCAAGGCCAAAAAAAAGATAGATAGATAGATAGATAGATATTGATAGATAGATAGATAGATAGATAGATAGATAGATAGATAGATGAATGAATGAATGAATGAAATGAAGTACTCTCATAGCCTAGACAAATCATCATTCTAAAAGACTGGTGATGAAATATGCTACCTACTCCCCCTTAGAGTGAGGACTTGAGCTTGCAGAAATAAGACATACCTTTTCAGACATGACCAATATAGTAATTTGTTTTTGCACAACTGTGCATATTTGATACAAAGGTTTAGTTTTTTTTTTAGCTTCTTTGAATTGTCTTCTTTCTTTCTTTATTTTTTTCATATTGATTAGAGTTGGGAAGAGGAAAATGATGAGACAGAGAAAAAGAGAGAGAGACAGAGAGAGTTGGAAAAGAGATTCCTTGAAGTATTTTTAAAATTCATAAAAGAGAAAAAAAGACATCAATAGGAAACAGAAAGCAGGATAGCTTTAAAAATAACAATGAACCATGACTAATCAACAGGCTATGAAAAGAGTAAGAGAAATTCTCTCCAGAAAGAGGCCCAAAAGATGAAAATTTAAAAACTAACTAAGACTAGTTGAAAGGAAAGAGAATTTTTTAAGTAGACCATCATATCATCTGCAAAGAGTGATAGCTTAGTCTCCTCATTGCCTATTTTAATATTTTTTCTTCTCTAATTGCTACTGCTAATGTTTCTAGTACAATGTTAAATAATAGAGGTGATAATGGGCATCCTTGTTTCACTCCTGATCTTATTGGGAAGGCTTCTAATTTATCTCCATTGCATATGATGCTTGTTGATGGTTTTAGATATGTACTGTTTATTATTTTTAGGCAAGGCCCTTCTATTCCTGTACTTTCTAGTGTTTTCAATAGGAATGGGTGTTGCATTTTGTCAAAGACTTTTTCAGCATCTATTGATATAATCATGTGATTTTTTTTGTTAGCCATTCCCCAATCAATAAATGGGCAAGGGTCATGAGGCAATTTTCAGATAAAGAAATCAAAACTATCAATAAGCACATGAGAAAGTGTTCTAAATATCTAATAATTAGAGAAATACATCAAAACAACTCTGAGGTATCACCTCACACCTAGCAGATTGGCTAAAATGACAGCAGGGGAAAGTAATGAATGTTGGAGAGGATGTGGCAAAACTGGGACATTAATGCATTGCTGGTGGAGTTGTGAACTGATCCAACCATTCTGGAGGGCAATTTGGAACTATGCTCAAAGAGCGCTAAAAGATTGCCTGCCCTTTGATCCAGCCATACCATTGCTGGGTTTGTACCCCAAAGAGATCATAGGGAAAAAGACACATACAAAATATTTATAGCTTCACTTTTTGTGGTAACAAAAAACTGGAAAACGAGGGTATGCCCTTCAATTGGGGAATGGCTGAACAAATTGCTGGTGATGGAATACTATTGTGCTCAAAGGAATAATAAACTGGAGGAATTCCATGTGAACTGGAAAGACCTCCAGGAATTGATGCAGAGTGAAAGGAGCAGAACCAGGAGAACATTATACACAGAGACTGATACACTGTGGTAAAAATCAAACGTAATGGACTTCTGTACTAGCAGCAATGCAATGACCCAGGACAATTCTGAGAGATTTATGGAAAAGAACGATAGCCACATTCAGAGGAAGAACTGCAGGAGTGGAAACACAGAAGAAAAGCAACTGCTTCAACACATGGGTTGATGC
>NW_025372849.1:0-8185 GCF_016433145.1 Gracilinanus agilis
CCCCCCGGCCCCACGCCATCCCAGGCTCGTGTAACACCCGTGTCCCTTGCTTTGCAGAAGCCCAAGCAGAAGGACTGGCACCCGCCGGGAGGCTTCATCCTGGGGCTGTGGGCGCTCATTCTCATGGTCTTCTTCAAGACTTATGGCATCAAGCACATGAAGTATGTCTTCTAGGCGGCACTGAGGAGGCCAGGGAGCCCTGGGGTGCCCCAAAACCCTGCCTGTTGGGGCAGAATCTCCCCAAGGCTCCAACAGCCACTTTTCCACAGGATGCTTTGGTTCTTGTCCCCAAATAGGGAGAATCCCACCTCCCCACCCCCCCGTCCCCCGTCCGTCCGTCCATCCTCATGGGGGTCGCTCTGTGCTTCCTCCTGGAACCTTGAGCCGCCCTTCGTACCACCTCTGTGGCAGGACGGGCAGCGCCGGCCCACGCTGCTCCTTCCCTGCTGTGTCTAGGCCGGCTCTCCCCACTTTCTGGAGGAGGTGCCCCCTGGATGGAGCCTCGAAGGAAGCAAAGGCATTTATGGCTGCCTCTGGGCTTCCTAACTTGGGCATGTGCTCGCCAGTGTCTCAGCAGGCCACCCTGGGGCCAACCTCGTCGGGGTGAAGCCTTGTCTCTGCCCGTCCCCCAGCCTCAAGTGGCAGACCTTGGGGGGCCCTTCCTCCCCTTCCCAGAGCCCCAGCCCTGCCCACGCTCCAGTGCCTGTCAGGCCTGAGCCCTGTGAAATTTGGGGGGCCCTGGACGGGGTCAGGTAGGCCATCCAGAGCCCATAACATTGGCCTTGAGTTCAGAGAAGGGGTCTGTGGGAGGGAGGCCAGTGCCCCTGTTCAGGGTCCCCACAAGCTGCCCGGCCCCCTGTCTGAGGCTGGCTCGGCTGCCCCCTCCCCATTCCTTCAGCACCCTTTGGTGCTGCCTGGCCTCTTCCCCCTCATTGCTGGGTGTCTTTCCCTTCTTCCTCCTCCAGAGCCAGGCTGGTGCCCACCCTCCGGCTTCCGGGGTTGCTCCTGGACTGTTCTGGCCAGGCTCTAGGCCAGGGCCCTCCCTCTGCCCATGGGGCCGGCCTTCCCTGTCCCTCATCCTCAAGCTCTCGGCCGGTCTCATGGCTCGTTCCCCGAACAGATTCTTTCCCTCTTGGGTCACTCTGTGCTGGCCTTCTGTCCAGTCTCGCCTCTGCATGTAGCTCTGGCTGGTGTGGATCCCGCAGGCTCCAGGCGATGCCACCGGGCGAGGGGGCCTATGCCAGCGGGTGAGGGGGCCGCCCTGGCCCAGGGCAGGGGCCTCCCAGGTGCCCGAGGCTCGACATTCGAGGTGCTGCCGGCCGTCTCGGGGACACGGAGGAGCAACAGGACGGCAGAGCGTCTGCCCTGATCCATGGTGTTCAGGTGGTCACTGGGGAGGGGGAAGGGGAGGGACACAGTTCTCCCCTTGCCCACTGCCCTGAGGGCAGGGGGTTCCTCCTGGTTGAAGGGGGCACAGCTTTTTGTTTCTTTACAAGTTTTGTGGATCATTGTTGCCAAGATGTGTTTTCAGATTCCAAAATAAAACCTGCAGATACGGGGATTATGAGCTTTCTGTTTATTTCCAGGGTCTGAGCCAGAGCCTCAAAGGACCCCAAAGCCCCTTCCCTGCCCCTTCCCTGCCCTCTTTTCAGACTAGGAAAATGAACCCTGGAAAGGCAGAGGCTTAGTTAGCCCAGCCTCTGGTCCTGGCTTCCAAGGGCCACCATCTTGGGGGGCACTGCCAAACCAAGGCTCTCCCGCCCCAACTCGGGAGGGATGGAGGAGGCACAGAAGGTGCCCCCCAGGACCTCCTCCCTTCCTGCACTCGTTCTTCCCAAGAATCATGGGAAACGGGGTGCCCTTGTGACCCCCATTTTACATTTGAGGAAACTGAGGCAGGCAGGTGTTTGGGGAAGAGTCCTGCTCAGAGTCCCAGGGCTGGTAGGTGTCTGAGGCAGGGTTGGAGCTCAGCTTTCCCTGACTCTAACCCAGAGCTCTGTCCATTGGTGTCTAAGGCCCCCCTTTCCTGACATGTCCTTTTGGGCCAGGCCACAGAATCCAGCTCATCCTCAGTGTGTGGCCTCAGCTTTCTGACCACCTTCCTAGAATTGGGCATAATTCTCTGGAGCAGCCTGATGAAGGGAGTCCCAGGGCCTGCTGGCCTCCATCTTTCTGGAGGCTGAGACCCCCCAGTGGGGGCCAGTGAGCCCACCACCTCTCTCTGTACTCCTGTACCTCCCCAGGCCAGCAGGTAGATGATGTTGTCCCCTCTGAATTCCACAGCCCTCAAGCTAAGCCAAGAGAGGTCCCCTGCACCCCAAAAGGGAGCCAGGCCATGTCCCCACACAGCTCCTGGCCTAATGCCAACAAGAAACCCTTCTGTGTGGTGCATTCTCCCTTTCCCCCCAGTTCTCATTCTGCCTCTTGGAGCCAGTGGGGACAGGGATGGGGACGGGGAGGGGGAGGGAGATGGGAATGGGGAAGGGGGATGGGGAGAGAGGGGGAGGGGAGCATTCCTTTCCCACCAGAAGGTTTGCAAGGCCCATTACCAGTGCCCTTTTATTGATCCTCACAACCCCTGGGGTAATGGCTGTTATAAAGAAATGGGTACCCTACTAGGGGAATATGGATATAAGTAAGGTGGAGTTGTATCTCTGTATTCTCCCTAGGTGCTGGTGATGGGGGAATACCAACCCCAATCACCCTTGCTGGATGTTATAATTTCCCCTTCTAGATAACAGTTGCCCAGGAAGGACCCCGAAAGGTCAGGTGGATGGGTAACCCTTTCAGGTCCCACCTGGAGTTGGATCAATTATTAATATTGGGCTCTGATTAGCCTTGGATCACATTGTTCATCTGACTGCGTTTGCTCCCTCCCCAAGGGTTGTGATATAATGACCACTCGGGAAGGTATTAAATACTTTATCTATGATCTTAATTAGGGAAAGGATAATTAGGATATGGATTAGGGATTGGAGACCCTGTCAATCTAATAACTATAATCTATAATCACTCAGGGCTGGAGGCTATTGATTTAGTAAAGCTGGAGCTATTGTTCTTCACAACCCTCTGGTTCAGCTTGGCCACTGCCAAACTAGGGAGTAGTCTGCCCTTGCTGCAGCTCTGTTGGTGATTTTCTCTCAGCTTTCTTATTATCAGTTTGGTGATGTGTTAGTCTTAACAGCCTTCAGGAAGTATTCAACTCCTAACCACCCTCTTCTTCTCAGACCTCCTTTCCTCCCATCACCACCCAGGGATCCAGGGAGATTCAGAGAGAACCAATGACCAATGATCAAAGACCCAAAGATCAATGGTCAAAAGACCCTTCCCAGACGGCTGTTAGTGGTATTTATACTCTCAGGCCAACTGACTTTTGCCCCTGGCTCACGGCACCTGGGAACATTCTGATGTCTCCAACTGTCTCCCCTGTCAATCAAGGTGAAACCAACATTTCTCAGGGTTTGAATATAACACGGCTATTATTATCCCCATTTTACAGAGAAGAAAACTGAGACCATCCTCTGGTCATTTTTCAGTCATGGGACCCTTTTTGGGACAAAGATACTGGAGTGGTTTGCCATTTCACTCTGGGACTCATTTTTCAGATGAGGAAACTGAGGCAAACAGGACAGGGTAACCTGACTACTACTAAGTGTCTTCGGCCAGATTGCAACTCAGGAAGTGGAATCTTGCTGGCTCCAGAGCAGACGTTCTGTCTGTTGCACCCTGACAGCTGCCATTTTTACAGAGAAGGAAACTGAGACTTGCCCAGGGTCCCTCAGCTCTTCAGCTCTTCCTGCCTCCATGTCTTCTCCCCTCACCCCTGTGCCACCTTGATGCCTCCTAACCAGAATTCCTCTAACCTAGGCAGGTCCTTCCACAATTGGGTGCCAACTTTGTCCCCATGAAGCCCTAGGCTAAGCATGCTGTCAGAGCTGGCTTCTGCCATGAAGATGCCAAGGGGAAAAGGAGCTCGCTCTGGCCCCTTTCCCGCACATCTGTCTGCATGGCTGGGCTCCTCGAACTGCCTGCCAGGCCCCTGGGCTTGGGTGTCCTTCTCTTTCCTCCAGGCTCCTTTGGTGGAGAGGAAGCCAGACTCACGGAGCCCTGACATGCGGTTGGTATCAGAGGAGGGAGGCAAAGCGCTTGTCTGCACTTTAGGGATGGAAGAGGATTCTGGCCAGTGGGTTGGGCGGGATCAATCAGAAATGAGAATAAAATGCAGAAAAGCACCTGTGGGACTCCGACTTTAATGTGGCTGTAGCTAGCTGGAAGGGAGGGTTCCTGGGCCAGTGGGATGGCCTGGCTTTGTTTCTGTAGGAATGCCACCAGCCAGCAGACAGGAATTGGACAGGAATCGTTCTCCTGCTGTCCTGACATTGGCTCTCTATGTTACTGGAATCGTTGCTGCCCTGCTTGGAACAATCCACTGGTTCTGCATGAAGTGGGCATGTACCAGTGGAGTGGCATAATAATCAGAATAGGTTTTTTAAAATATAATTTTTATTTTACTTTTTTTTTTGTTTTTTTTAAACCCTTGTACTTAGGTGTATTGTCTCATAGGTGGAAGATTGTAAGGGTGGGCAATGGGGGTCAAGTGACTTGCCCAGGGTCACACAGCTAGGAAGTGGCTGAGGCCGGGTTTGAACCTAGGACCTCCCGTCTCTAGGTCAGACTCTCACTCCACTGAGCTACCCAGCTGCCCCCTTTATTTTACTTTTTTACAAATATTTTTCCATGGTTCCATGATTCATGTTCTTTCCCTCCCCTGACCCGGAACCAATGAGCAATTTTCCAGGTTTTACAAATATTACTCAAATTCTATTTTCATATTTTATTCAATTTTGTAACAGCACAATCTTTTAAAACCAAAATCCCACATCCAATACCCATATAAACAAGGGATAAACAATACCCATATAAACATGTGTTTTCTTCTGCATTTCTGCTCCCACGGTTCTTTCCCTGGATGTGGAGAATGTTCTTTCTCCTAAGTCCCTCGGGATTATCCTGGGTCATTGCATTGTTGCTAGAAGCAAAGTCAGTTACATTCGTTTGTGCTACAATGTATCCATCTCTGGGTACAATGTTCTCCTGGTTCTGCTTTTTTCACTCCACATCAGTTCATGAAGATTCTTCCAGTTCACATGGAATTCCTCCAGTTCTTTATTCCTTTTAGCACAATAATATTCCATCACCATCAGATACCACAATTAATCAGCCATTCCCCAATCGAGGGACACCCCCTCATTTTCTGTTTTTTTGTTTTTGGGGGGTTTTTTGCCACCACAAAGAATGGGCTATAAGTATTTTTGTAAAAGTCTTTTTTCCCCTATGATCTCTTTGGGGTATAAACCCAGCAGTGGCATGGCTAGATCAAAGGGCAGGCAGGCTTTTAAAGCCCTTTAGGTATAGTTCCAAATTGCCTTCCACTTCTTCCAGGGTGGAGCCAAGATGACAGAGGAGTAGAACAGAGAAGCTTCAAGTCGCCAGGGGAATCTTTTCCAACCAATATTAAAATAATGCCACAAGACGAATACAACAGTTAAAGAACCAATAAGGAGACAGAGTGAAACAACTTTCAAGAAAAGAAAAACCCAAAACGTAGGCAGAGAACATCTGGGGCACTGAGGTGAGAGGGGGGCACAGTCAGCAAGAGGCTGTAGCAAGGAATGAAGAGCAAGCCGAGAACAAGCCTCCTCCCCCATCTGCTCTCCCTGGTTCAGAACCTAAGACCAAGCCAAGTTGCCCTCTGGAATGGTTGGAGCCATTCACAATTCCACCAGCCATACATTAGTGTCCCAATTCTGCCACATCCCCTCCAACATTTTAATTTTATTAATTAAATATTAATTAAAATTATTATTTTCCTTTACTGTCTAGAACAGATTTTTAAATTCATGAAAGAAGATCTTTTTCACACTCTTGGAAGCAGTGAGTTGCAGATCTGATGACAGGGAGCTCTGAAGCTCCAGAAAGGAGATACCTGAGAGGAGCCTGTCCATGTATGTTCAACCTGTCAGGGGAAGGAGGGCTCGAAATCCCCAAAGCTGTGGCAAATGGCATGGCTGGACCCCTCCTTCTCAGATGCTGGGCACCCATTGGGCAACATCAGCCAATGCCCAAGAGCCATTGCCAGAGGAGTCTGGCCTTTCTCTCCCTTCCTGATAAAGAATGACCCTGAGAACTGGGTGTGGAAAGGATTCCTTAGCCTTGGCCCTTTTTTCTGGGAACTTTGCCAGGTGCCTGATTGTGTGTGTTTGGGAATCTCTGCCAGGGTTCCTCTGTTCAGAGTGAGCAGATCAACATGTGGCCTGACTTTGCCATCCTAGCCCAGTGGGTTCCTTCTCCCATCTGTGGCTCTGGGCATTAGGAAGGAGCCCCAGAACTAGCTGTAGGCATGTGGGTGACTTGGGATGATGGATGCTGATGAGCTCTGGCCCCAGCTCCTGCTCCACCTCCAAGGACCCCATTCAGGGAAGAAGACCCCAATCTCCTCTAAAGAGGAGATTCAAGCTCTAATGAATCCAATTCTTCCGTTGTAGCTGGTAAACTGATTGACCCATCTCATGTTTAGGAATACATGGCAGTCTCTGACATTTGTATCCTGCTGGTATCTTCTTGTCACAGTGTGTCTGTAAGAAATAATAAATTCTAAGCATGATGGTAAACCCTGAAGCCTATATCTCCAGCTTTCCCTCTCCCACAGACTGCTGTCCTACCCATAAGGCTGCTTCTTTCAATGGATGACTCCAGAAATGGAGGCCATCTGTTATCTAACTCCAGGAATCTGCATTGTGAAAGCTATTGTTCCTCTATTTATACTGGATTCTGCTCTGTAAATGGTTTTATTCTGTAGCCCCACATCATAAACCCAAGCCTGCCTCTGAGTGAAGCCCCAAAGTTGATCCTCCTGCTCTGAAGGTAGATGCCAAAGGCTTTCCCATAATCACTGGTAGTTAAGGAAAAACTCTTGAATTTAGGAGTTTGATAATCACTTAAAACATTGTTTTGTGAAAAAGTATTCTAAATCCCTCCTGATTAGAGAAATGTAAATTAAAACAATGCTGAGGTACCACCACACACCTCCGACTGGCCAATAAGGCAGCAAAGGAAAGTGGTGAATGTTGGAGGGGATGTAGCAAAATTGGGACACTAATACACTTCTGGTGGAGTTGTGAATTGGTCTGACCATTCTGGAGGGCAATTTGGAACTATGCCTAAAGGGTTTTAAAAGACTGCCTGCCCTTTGATCCAGCCATACCACTGCTGGGTTTGTACCCCAAAGAGATAATAAGAAAAAAAATACTTGTACAAAAATATATATAGCCCATTCTTTGGGGTGGCAAAAAACTGGAAAATGAGGGGGTGTTCCTCAATTGGAGAATGGCTGAACACACTGTGGTATTTGATGGTGATGGAATACTATTGTACTAAAAGGAATGATGAACTGGAGGAATTCCATGTGAACTGGAACGACCTTCAGGAAGTGATGCAGAGTGAAAGGAGCAGAACCAGGAGAACATTGTACACAGAGACAGATACATTGTAGCATGATCGAATGTAACTGACTTTGCTTCCAGCAGCAACACAATGACCCAGGATAATCCTGAGGGATTTAAGAGAAAGAACATTCTCCACATCCAGAGAAAGAACCGTGGGAGCAGAAACGCAGAAGAAAAAAACATAGGATTGATCACATGGTTTGTTGGGGTTTTGATGTTAAAAGATCACTACTAAATTAATATTTAGATATTAATAATATCTAAATAGGCTTTGATCAATGACACATGTAAAACCCAGTGGAATTGCTTGTTGGCTGTGGGAAGGGGAAGGGAGGAGGGGAGGGAAAGAGCATGAATCATGGAACCTTGGGAAAATATTCTAAATTAATCAATACAAATTTAAAAAATTTAAAAAACAAAACATTGTTTTGTATGTGAATTGTTATCATAATCCTTGGCAAGGCTTGTTGTTATACCGTTGAGAAGTTGCTAGCTGACCTAGCCTCATCCTTAGCCTTATCCTTGCCAGTTAAAATGGTTGTCCTATCCAATTCCAAGGTTCCCCACCAGGGACTTCAGGATTCAGCTGAGTCTCAAATTCCCAAAGGATTCCTCCTGGGGGGGTGGGGGAATAGAGAGAGAGAGAGAGAGAGAGAGAGAGAGAGAGAGAGAGAGAGAGA
>NW_025372850.1:0-8380 GCF_016433145.1 Gracilinanus agilis
CTCTCTCTCTCTCTCATCTCTTTTGCTTTCCCCATTTCCTCCCCCTTGCCACAACCTGGGGATAACACATCGCCAAATCTTATACAACTAAAGAAATAAAACAGGATTAATTCATGCTGTAAAAGTACATAACTATCACAACTGTAAAATGAGCAGGCTAGATAAGATGAACCCTAAGACCCCTTCCAGATGTAAATCCCATGATTCTAATTACTCTCCCAGAGCCTCAGTGTGGTCAGAGCATAGCCATGATACTTGCGTAGATTTTCTTGAAAGTCAGTGTTTCCTGATTGGGGGGTTGGAGGAGGGGGGGATGATTTTGTTACATTTAGTGGTTACAATAAAAAAATGACAGTTCAGAAGATTTGTAAGTGATGTGGCATGTGAAAGAACTGTTATAATTAAAGGGTAATTGTATAATTATTACCATGACTTTTCTCACCAGTGGAAGGTCAGTTTGGCTTAGTGGAAAGGTATTGGTCTTGGGGTCAGATAATCTTGGTTCAAGTAGTTGTGGTACTCAAACATTTATTTTCTTTGTGACTTTGGGAAAGACATTTAACCTGGGTTTGCTCATCTGCAAAATAAGAATAATACCAGTACTTTCTGCCTCCCAAAGTTGTTGTGAGGAACACCCTTTGGAAATTTTAAAGCTCTCTATAAATGGGAACTACTGTTATTATATCCTTCTTCCAATACCTGTGAGCCCTAGGACAAGTCATCACACTTCCATGGGCCTCAATTTCCCTCTTCACCAAATAAAGAAGTTGAATTCGAGCCTCTGAGATCTCTTCTAGCTCTAGACTTATGGTCCTATGTTCCTAATACCTGAAAGTGAAAAACTATTGCTCAGAATATTACTCAAACCAAAAATGTTGAAAATTAGTAAGTGTATTAGGATATTGGAGAATTAGAGACCTCCTCAGCATCCGTGTACTCTAAACATTTCAATTAATTGAAAAACAGGTCATTGTTTTTTTCAAAGCTTCTATTTGAAGTTATGAGAGCAATAATTTTCATAGAAATTTTTTATGTATATCACACCATTTAAATCCACACTAAAAAAATGTGGTTTAATCTTTATAGAGAGTATTAATAATAATTTATTGGGAATTTTGTCAATGAAATATATAGTATATTCTGTATTTATTTCATCCTTTAAAAAATGCAGCAAAAACATTAGTATCTCTCACTGAAAGTTTAATGTAATCCCAAAAGGCAGGTGCCAGCTAAATTATCCTTGAACTTGGCAGGATACAATGTTTTGGTTCATATTTGTTTCTACTTGCTTTACTTAGGTTTGGAATGTTGGTTCTGTATAATAACAAGTTAGGTCTTTGATTCAGTGAATGGTGGTTAGCTAAAATGGAGCTGATGGATTAAACTAAACTACAACTTGAGCGAATTTAACTAGAAATGAACTAATTTCCTGAGCTGGTAGCATTGCTTCTTTAAATTTAAAATAAGCTAAGCATTAGCCCCATTTCATTGCTCTTTCATAGAACTTTGGGATTCATTAATGGAGGAGAAGGAAAGGGAAGTCCCTCAAACTCTCACCATCGCTCACATTATGATCTTACAGCAACTGCTGGTGCAGTGGATAGAGTGCTGAAGTCAGGAAAACTTGAATTCAAATATGACCTCAGACATTTAGTACTTGAGTGACCCTGGGCAAGCTTGTTTGCCTTAGTTTCCTTAAATTTAAAATGGGGACAATAATAGCACCTACCTTTCAGGGTTATCACGAAGATCAAATGAGATCATATTTGTAAAAAGTGCTTAGCACAGTGCCTGGCACTTAGTAGGCATAACATAAATGCTTATTTCCTTCCCCTTAAACTATACTACATGAATGGGCAACAAATACAGGTATCAAGAATTAGCAGAAAATCGCTTCTTTTCATATGACCAAATATTTCTCCCTCGACTTCCATGCAAATTCAATTCATTTCCCATCATGCATATAATTATTTAAAATTTGTTTTCTGCCCTTTCAATACTAAATTTCACAACTCCATTGATGCTTATTTTTTTATCTGTGATTTTTCTGATTGATTATGTAATATTTCCACTTATAAAATCTTCCTGCTAACTTAGTAGTCTTTCAATTTAAAAAAAAATCAGTCTCCCAGAATCACATGCCCTCTGCATTATTCTTATGAGGGGAGCGGCTTTCAGAGCTCAATGAATCTGACCAGTTTTACTTTTCATTTATGTTCAGCCCAACAAACTTCAATTAAGCAGGTTAGATCTAGAAAACTATTACAGGTGCTCTGAGACATGCAATATTTAGATAAGGGTTGGTCCCTACCCTCATGTTCTACTTGGCAATAATGACATTTTTCTTCAGAGCCTTTTCTTAAAATTTATGCAAATAATTTATCTTAGAAGAGCTTAAATTTTCCCCTGGTATCAAAACAGAAGTAAATTATTTTCCTTCTTAACTTTTGAGCAGTTTCAAAACATTTTGATATTATTTTACTTAGCTTCATTCATTTTTTTCATATATATTTACATATATTTTATACACAATTTTACATATATATCATTTCACTAAGTAGTAAAGTTACTTGGAAATAATAAATGAGCACTTGGGCATAAATTCAGTAATTCCTTGAAATAGTACTACAAAATATTCTGGGCAGATAGGTGACACATGGATAGAATGCTGGGCCAGAAGTCAGGAAGATTCATCTTCTTGCCTTCAAATCTAGCCTCGGAAACTTATTATTTATGTGATCCTGGATAAGTCATTTAATTCTATTTGCCTCAATTTTCTCCTCTGTATAATGGACTGGAAAAGGAGATGGCTAACCCCTCTAAGTATCTTTGCCAATAAAACGTCTTTACAAAAAGTCAGACATGACTGAAAAATGACTGAACAACACAAAGTATTCCAGTGAATAAGAACAGATAAATTAGAAAACAGGGCCTGGCAACCTATCTAAAGTGGTTTAGATGTTTAAATTTAGATGGTGGTCAGTATAATTGTTCCCACAAATTTTCTACTATTTTCACTATGGATTCTTACTAAATGTGTTTCAAGACCTTCATATTCTCCTGAATAACAGAATAAAGAAATATGAATCTATGCATGAGGTATTCTTCATACCATTGCAAAGATATTCCAGAATTTGCTGTGATTTCTTCCCCACTTAAAAACATTTCTCAAGATTAGCAATTTCTCTTCGATGATCTTCTTTCATGGGATATGGATTGTTCACCTTTTCAAAGGCTTATTTTATTGTTAACTCAGCTCATTCATAGCATCAGGAGTATCAAAGACAGTTTCCACTCTTTGGGGAAATAAGGAAATCTGACATAGAGAGCCCAGAACATCTGACTTTAGAGGCAGAGAAAAATTCACAAGAGGCAAGAAAAGCTCAGCAGAGAAGTTCAAGTCAACAAACATTTATTAAGTTCATATTCAAGGCAGGTTACAAAGCTTTCTATGACAACAGACCAACAATCCCATGTTTGAGGACCAGAAAAAAATTAAGGCAAACCCAAAGGAAATCATCAAGTAGTAACCCAATTAACCTAATCTTCCCAGTCTTTCATGGAGGTTTTTTTTTCATTATTTTCATGAGAATTTATATTTGTTGGTAATACAGAGTTCATCTTCTGTTGACTGAGAAGTTTGTGTTCATAAACTGGGAATATTAAAACTTCCTGTGGATGGATATGAAGGTGGAGAAGGGTGTGGTATGATAAGTGTGGGAGGGACCCAAAAGAGCCAGTTGAGTATCTGCAGACCTAATGATTTTTTATAAATTACTTGCAAGTTTCCATCTACAATGAGCCAATTCAAATCAAGGGAGAGCTCAAGATCTGACTGTACAAAGCCAAACTTTTTCAACCTAAATAAAAAAAGAAAATATTTTTAACTCTAGGAAAAAAAAAGTCTCTGTTTCCTGGGTGTTAAACATGCTAACCTATAGAGAATGAAGACTGTTTATCCGTTTAGTTCCAGCTCAAGCTTCAGATGATATCTGGCCCCCTGGAAAATTGTATTCTAGTCTGAGTTCTTATCTATCATGCACCTTTTAAAAATTTTCTAGATTCAAACAATAAAAAGGACCCAATTTTTCAAACAACTAGGGCTGCCAAGTTCACTTTTCCTGGAATATTTTTTAGGGTTGATATCAAAATAATTAAAAATACAAACACCTTCAGTTCCCTTAATCTTAACATATCTGATATCTAAAAAAAAAAAGGAAATTGAAAACTGACAATAGTAGAGCAGGCTGGCTGAGAAGCAAAAAGAACATAGCATCATATCTAGGATCATAGGTTTAGAGATGCGAGAGACCTTGTTCATTTTCCTGGCTCCACTTCTAATTTTATTCATTAAGAATTCACTAAGAATTCTTTTCATTTATAACACTAGGAGTATCAAAAGTGGTTTCCATTCTTTGGGGGAAAAAAGGAAATCTGACATAGTGAACCCAGAACAAATGACTTTAAAGGCAGAGAAAAATTCACAAGAGTCAAGAAAAACTTCATCTGAGAAGTTCAAGTCAACAAAAATTCACAAAGTACACTGTCAAGCACCATGTTAGCTATGGGACATAAAAAGATAAAAAAAAAAAAAGAAGAAATAGTATCTGCCTTGAAAGGGTTTTTAATCTATTGGGAGTGGGGCAGCGTCTACACATATAAATTAAAAAAAAAAAGAAATACAAGGTAATTTCAGGGGGCCAGTACTAGCAACTGGGGGTGGGATTTAGGGAGTAAAGAGGGAGGGAGTAAAGAAAAATCTGATTCATAAAATGGTACCCAACGTGAATTCTGAAGGAAATCAAGGATTCTAAGAGGTGGAGGTAAGGAGGATGTGCATTCCAAGAATGGGGGATAATCTATGCAACCTAAGCAAAGACATGGAGGACAGGTAAAGGAATGCTGTGTATGAGAAACATCAAGAAGGTCTGTTTAGCTGTCATGTGAAGGGTGTGAATGGAAGTAATCTATAATAACCCTGGAAAATAGGATGAGGCCAGGTTGTGAAGGCTAAACAAAGTTAATATTTTATTCTAGAGATAGGAGACACTGAAATATATGGAGCCACAAAGTGAAAATTTCAAATATCTGCCCAGTTACATATGGACCACATTGATAGATATAAAAATTTAGTACATATTCAAAATATGTTACAAAAAGCGGAAGTAGAATGTCAATGGAAATACAATGTCAATATGTTTCAGCATGATTATTTCCATTTCCAGAGAGCTTATGCAAACTTTTCTACCTTATTTTAAATGAAAGGTTAACATGCCTTATTTTTTAATTTCATCTTCAAATGAGAAATGAGTGCAGGCTTTTTCATCAATAATGCCACTGTGGAATCTTTCCAATTCAATTCAAGAAACATTTGTTAAATTCTTCTTATGTAAAATAGAAGCCATGGCTAGGTGTTGGAGAGGATGCAAAGTTTCCTTGCAGCATAACCCCTTCCAGCTTGGAACTTTGAATCGAGTAAAGAGACACGGCACATAAAACAATTACTCTCCTACAAATTGCCATTCATTTTAAGTGAGGTGCTAAGGAAGTGTTGTATGAGGTCTGTGTGTAGAAAGGAGAATAACACTCAGAGTGGGTTCTTTCCCTGAAGAAATAGCATTTGAGTCGGATTCTGATGGATGTTAGAAACTCAGCAGTTAGGGTGGTGAGCAATGCTGGTGCAAGATGGTGGAGAGTGGGGAGTCTAAGCGTGGGCTCTGGCATTACCAAAGGCCCGGAGGTAGGAAATTACAGGGCAAATTCAGGGGACAGAAAGCATTCCATTTTGGCTGAAGTTATAAAATACAGGGAGGGGAAGAGTATACAATAAGGCTAGAAAAATACATATATAGTATATATTATATACATAAAATATACATGCGTGTATTTATAGATATTCTGCTATAATATAATATACTTATATGATATGTGCATATATACATTTATGCTATCTAATGATATACATATATTGTACGTATATGTGTTCACAGATGTTCATATACATTCTAGTATATATACACATAATATGTGAGCATGTATAATATAATAAAATATATACATATAATAAGTAGCGTGCATATCCATATATCATGTATACACACGTACACATATAATATAGCATGTACACACACACTTTGCCCTCTTGATAGATTATAAGTTCCTTGAGGGCAGGAATTGTTTTATTTATGTCTTTGTAATAATAAAAACAACCATAGTGAAAATTTATACAGCACTTTAAGATTTGCCAAGTGTTTTGAGGGTATCTCACTTTGCCCTCACAATAGCTTAGTGAGGGAAGTGCTAGTATTATCAAACCCATTTTACAGATGATGAATCTGAGACCAAAAAAAAAAAAAAAAAAAAGCTAAGTGATTTGACCAGCTAATAAATGTCTCGGGTAAGAAGAATAGGTGTCTAAGGCAGGATTTGAACACAGATCTCCCTGACTCCAAAACCTGCCTAATGACCAGGTTTATCCCCAGTGCCTATACCCAGACCCTGGTACATAGTAGATGCTCAGTAAATGCATATTGGATTATTGCCTAGGAAATAAAGATTTATACTTTTAGTGCAGACATTCCCATGAGGGCTACTGCCAGTCTGAACTTGGCCAGAAAGACTGTTAGATAAGCTGAAACTTACTACAGCTCACATCCAAGAAATGCCCCTTAAATGTCTCTCTGTCCATTTGGCCATTATGACAAGGATCTTTCCGGAAGCATGCCCTAGTACGCAGCTCAGGCCATCAATGACAGGTGTAGGTCCTGGAGACAACTTGCTCCCTGTGCCCCAGAAGGAATCCCTGACCAGGCAGATGCCTCAGGATGCTGTGGCACTCACAGGGCCAGTCAATGACATGGCAGAAATGACCTACTTTACTTCATTAACTTGGAAACCTCCTTTGCAACAACTTAAGTATTATTGAGGTCATTAAGTAGAATCAACCCCTATAAGAGACTTTAATCACTGGCCTCTGGGTCAAAAGAAAAGAATTGAAAACCACAACCCTTTCTTTGTTATTTAAGGCAACAAATCATTTTGCACAAACTTTAATCCAACTTAACATTTGAATAATAACCACCTAAAAATGAACCCAACATAATTTCATTAGAGCCAGATATTCACCATCACATCCAAAGCAATTGCATATAAAAGACATATAAATGTATATATGTACCTAGTAATTAGTCAGGAAAGATTCTATGATAAAATTTCAGGCTTTAATGAGCCTTTTTTTGTAATTTTGTTCAAAGAAATTAATCCTTTTCATTTATAAATTTAAAATGCATCCAATAAAGGAAACTGTTTAAGGAATGCAAAATGAAAGGAGCATAATAGTAATACACATTTCCAATGTATTTTCCCCACAACAACCCTTCAAGAAAGGTAGTGTAACTTTTCATCTCCCTTTGCCAATAAGAAAACTGAGGTGTGAAGAAGTTAAATGACTTCTCCAAGGTCAATCAACTATTTTCAGAAATAGGACTTAAACTCAAATCTGAAATCAAGACAGAGTTTGTTCCATAGTAACATCCTGTTCTTTCCCAGTGAATAGATAGAAAAGGGTCTTTATTATCTAATGATGCTCCCTCTTCTAAATCAACCCTGTAAAAAAATTTTTTAATGAATGGAACTAATCTCAGAAGGAATTTCATTACTAAAGACAGAGAGAAAAAGAAATGCCTTGAAGAGAAGTCTCTCTCATCCCACTGTGTTGAAAAGTGTATAGAGGAGAATTCAGGACAATTACAATTGCTTTGAATATAATATTAAGGCTATGCAAGGAATTTTAGATATCATCTTATCCAATTGCTTCATTATACAGTGGAGGAAACTTGCCCAGAGACATTAAATGAGATCAAACAGTCACTTAATGACAGAGTCAAGAATAAAACCCATAGTTCCCTTTCCACAGTTGTCCTTACAGCACATTGCCTTCAAGTCTTAATGGTGAATTCATAAGAATTCCATCCAACTATGCCATTTTAGTAGAAAATAAGCCACTTTTCAGTAGAAAAGAGGCATGAAATACCAAATAAATGTATGAATAGAAGGGGAAAAAAGCGTTTACTAAATGCTTACTATGTGCCTGGTGCTGTGGTAAGTGCTTTAAAGTATTAACTCAGGGGCATCTGGATGGCTCAATAGATTGAGAGCCAGTCTAGAGATAGGAGGTCCTGATTTCAAATCTAACCTTAGACACTTCCTAGCTGAATGACCCTGTGCAAATCACTTAAGGCCCATTGCCTATCCCTTACCCCTCTTCTGTCTAGGAACCAAGACAAGGTATTTATTCTAAGATGAAAGTCTAGGGAAAGAAAGAAAAAGAGAGAAAGAGATTCAGAGAGAGAGAGAGAGAGAGAGAGAGAGAGAGAGAGAG
>NW_025372851.1:0-1223 GCF_016433145.1 Gracilinanus agilis
GAATAGAGTTCATTACAGAGAATTATACATAACATTTCTCTACATAGTAATACAGATAATTAGATCTCACTGAGGCCCTTAAAAAGGCAAGTTTAAAAATTATAAGTTTTCTTTCTTTCCCCTCTGTATCTTATTTACCTTTTCATGTTTCTCTCGATTTTTGTGGTTGGATATCAAATTTTCCATTTAGCCCTGGTCTTTTCTGTGCAAATACCTGGAATTCTTCAATTTTGTTGAATGCCCATATTTTCCCCTGGAAATATATAGTCAATTTTGATGGGTAGTTGATCCGTGGTTGCAGGCCCAGCTCTCTTGCCTTTCTGAATATCGTATTCCAAGTCTTGCGATCTTTTAGCGTGGAGGCTGCCAGATCCTGTGTGATCCTGATTGGTGCTCCTTGATATTTGAATTGTTTCTTTCTGGCTTCTTATAAGATTTTTTCTTTTGCTTGGAAACTCTTGAATTTGGCAATTATATTTCTGGTTGTTTTCTTATCTGGGTCAAATGTCGCAGGTGTTCTATGAATCCTTTCAATGTCTATATTGCCCTCTTGTTGTAGGACTTCAGGGCAATTTTGCTGAATTATTTCTGTTAGTATGGAGTCCAGGTTTCTATTAATTTCTGGTTTTTCTGGAAGACCAATTATTCTCAAATTGTCTCTTCTAGACCGGTTTTCTTGGTCTGTCACTCTCTCATTGAGATATTTCATGTTTCCTTCTATTTTTTCAGTCTTTTGACTTTGTTTAATTTGTTCTTGTTGTCTTGAGAGATCATTAGCTTCTAATTGCTCAATTCTAGCCTTTAGGGACTGGTTTTCAGCTATGATCTTTTGGTTTTCTTTTTTAATCTGGTTCAATTTGCTTATCAGTTCATTTGATTTCTGAGCCTCACTTTCCAGTTGCAAGATTCTACTTTTTAAACTGTTATTTTCTTGCCACATCTCTTCCATCTTCCTCAGAATCTCAGTTTTGAACTCTTCCATAGCTTGTGAGGAGTTTTCCTTATTTGAGGAGGGTCTGGATGCTTTTTTTTCTCCCTGATTATAGCATGGAAGAGCCCCATTTTGTATATATTGTTGGTGGACATTTTGGTTTGAGTTATTTTTTGCCTCATTTGGGTTATTATTTCTATAATTGTTACTATTTCTAAAATTATTATTTCTAATCACTTGAATCCACTTCTTACAGTTCATCATTATGTGACCCCTTTTTGCACAGAAGTGA
>NW_025372852.1:0-3686 GCF_016433145.1 Gracilinanus agilis
ATAAATAAAATTTATTTTGTAGTTAAAAAAATTTATGTTCCACTGCCCTCTGCTGGATTTTGTCACACTTGCAGGTTGGTTTAGCTTCGGTTTTATCTGGAACAGTTGGATACACATCCTTTAAAATTCCTTCAGCTATTGATTATCTGTTGGTTTTGAATGTCTTCTTGGAAGCTCTGAGAGTGGTACAATCCCTTCCCATTCTGTTGGTCCAGAACAAGCCAGAGCTTAACATGGAATTGTAGAATTTTGGAATTAGAAGGGACTTTCTATAGAATTATTTAATCTAGCCCCCGTAGGATAAAAATGATTTCAGTTCACTGAACCCCGTCTAAATAATTTGATTAAGAGATTAAGTAATTTTCAATTTATTTGTTTATTTATTTATCCATTCATTCATTCATTCATTGATTTATTTAATGTAAATTGGGTAATTTAGCCAAGGTTAGAAGTGGGGCCAATTCACCTGTACTAGTCACTTTTTAGGGGAATAATACCTTTTCTGGCCACCACTCCCTTATATATGTTATCACCCAATAGAATATAAAATCCTTGAAAGCAGGTACTGTTTTTGCCATTTATTATACTTCTGGGACTTAACACAGTGCTTGGCACACAGTAAGTGCTTAATAAATGTTTACCAATTGATTGTTGACTTACTGACAATTTTGTATATCCTAAAGTGCTATTATTAATGGCTTAAAAGGCTGTTGTTGAGAGAACAGCTTAGACCTACAATATTCCAGTCCTTGTTCCAAGACCCAGGGGTACAGAGAAAAACAAAAGAAGTCCTTAGTTCAGGACTTTAAATTTTAATGAGGGAGATAGCATGTAACATTTTTTACATGCAAAAACACACCAATCCGGTGACAAAGATGGTAATTTCTTATCCCTATTATACCCCCCCCCCCAAAAAAAAACAACCCTAAAACAACTTAACTGGCTGGAGAGAGGTCAAGGGATTTGTTCATAATCACACAGAGAGCAAATAAGTGTCAGAGACAGGATTTGAATCCAGGCCTCTAGGTTTTAAGTCCAGCATTCTTTCTACTACATTATCTAAAGAATTCTAAACTAACACTAGTTATGGTTTCAGTTGTGTCTGACTCTTTATGTTCCCATTTGAGGTTTTCGTGGCAAAGATGTTGGAATTGTTTGTGATTTCCTCTTCCAGCTTATTTTTTTTTAAAATTTATTTATTTATTTTCAACATTTAGTAATATTTATTGTTTAGAAAAGTTAACATGGTTACATAATTCATGCTCTTACTTTCCCCTTCACCCCCCGAGCTCCCTCCATACCCCCATGGCCCATGCACATTTCCACAGGTTTTAACATGTGTCACTGATCAAGACCTATTTCCAAATCGTTGATCATTGCATTGGTGTGGTAGTTTCGAGTCTGCATCCCCAATCATGTCTGCCTCAACCCATGTGTTCAAGCAGTTGTTTTTCTTCTGTTTCCACTCCTGTAGTTTTCTTCCAGCTTATTTTACAGATGAGGAAACTAAGGCAAACAGGATTAAATGACCTACCCAGGATCACATAGCTAGTAAGAGTATGAGTCCAGATTTGAACTCAGAAAGATGATTTTTCTTGACTCTAGACCCTGTACTTTATCCATCATGTCACCCAACTGCTCTAAATCTAACACTAGATTTCTCCAAAGAACTATGAGATGTCTAGTCTCCAGGGTTTGTTGTAAGGAAAAGTGCTGTATAAATCTTAAAGTACTTGTTGTCAAAAATCTTAGATCCTAATAGGGGGATACCTACCAGGCAGTGATAGAACAGGGAAGGCAGCTTCTAGGCAGTCAGAGTGATTGCATATGGAGACAAGGGCCAGTAGATTGTCATAGCCTTTCCAGTATCAATGTTAATATTGATTTAATTCTTGTTCCTTTTGTAGGAGTTGGAGAGCAGAAGGTGATGGATATGCATGTCGTATTCAGGAATCTGACAGGATGCCTTCAATGGTTGGGTGGTGTGGATGCACCTCAGTTTCCTTTTCCTTCAGGTTCCTCATCTGAAAAATGAGGAGGTTGGATTAGATGGCCCCTGAGGTCCCTTCCAACTCTAATTCTATGTTCTAATGCCTGAGGCTGACTAGATAGACAGAACTGAGGTTATTGTGGAATCCTCTCATCCAGGGCTAATTGGTCTTGTTCCACTTGAGTCCCAAAATTGAGTGGATCACCTAGCCAGGTGTGGGGATGCCCAGATGTCTTTACTTTAACTGCTATCTCACATTACCTCCCTCACTGTATCTGTCTGTGGCAAATAAATTTGTTCTATGATTTTCCTAAATATGAATGATATTGCTCACAATATTAAAAAATGTGGTCAGATAAATATGAAGTTACAATTTCAAAAGGTTCTTGGATCAATTAAATAGCAAAGGATCCAAGGATTCCCAAAGGATTTTTAAGAGTCATTGAAGTATAGCTGATTCTCCGATTCTGGGGAGTAGATCTTAATCACTCAGGAAAGGGAATTGTTGCTCCAGGAATACATTGGATGCATTCCAAATCAGGACTCTCAGTGAGAGTAAGTGGATTTTTGAACCATCTTTCTAATTAACAAATGATGTGTTTGCTAATTAGCCAGTGGGACCATCAAGTAAGAAACAGTGCAAATCAGTAAACCACAGTGCTCTATGGAGCGTAATTGATATTTCCATACTGAATTTCCATTCTTTATGTCAGTAGCACACTTTGGCAAGTCTTCTCTGGCTCTTGGGATTGTGTTTAGAAGTGACTGGAGGAGCCAGACCTAGAGATGGAGAAGGCTCTGGGTTCAAGTCTTTCTTCAGACTCTTCCCAGCTGTGTGACCCTGGGCAAGTCACTTAATCCCCATTGCCCAGCCCTTCCCACTCTTCTGCCTTGGAACCGATATTTAGAATTGATTCTAAGACCAAGAACTCCTGTCTTGGCTCTCAATCCACTGAGCCACCTAGCTGTCCCCATGTTTATATATTTTTTATGAAGTTCATTCCCTACTTAATCATATGATCCAGTTCTCTTTATAAGGCCAGTAGCCCACTCAGAGGGATGCTCTGGAGGGCTGGTCTCATGGTATTGTATAATAATTTTTTATATTATATTAAGGAAATAGTATTATAACATTTGTATAACCCAGTGGAATTGCTTGTCAGCTCCTGCGGGGGGAAAGAAGAAGGAAGGGAAAGAAAATGTAGCATGTAAACATAGAAAAATGTAAAAAAAAAATATATATATATGTATATATATATAAATTTTTTTCCATGTTTAAATGATTAATGTTCTCTCCTTCCCCTTTTCCCTCCCCCCTTCTGGAGTTGACAAGCAGTTCCACTGGGTTGTACATTTATTACAGGATAATCATTTTTTATATCAGACAAGAAGCTGCTTTGAATGGTTAAAAGTATTTTCCAAATATCTACCACATCCCTGCTTCTGTCAGCTCATTCTCCTTCCTGTTGGCTATGTATGACCCTGGTTTCTCTCTGCTGGAGCTGCTGCCCTCTGACACTGGTCAGTTTAGATAATGAGGTGAGCAAGGGCACAGTGTTGAGCAAGATTTTGACTATGCCAACTTCTCAGTCACCAGTGGATTTTATATTAATATATTTAATTATTATTAACTCTTTAATTAATTAATAAAAATTATGCTAATTTTATAATCATTATAATATACAATATAATATAT
>NW_025372853.1:0-5009 GCF_016433145.1 Gracilinanus agilis
ATATATATATATATATATATATATATAGTTTGCTTTTATATATTTGTTTCAATCTGCATATATTCAAGGTTTTGCTTGTAGATGTTTTCAAGTCTTTGTCTTCTTTTGAATTTTTGTTTTGAAATCACCATTGTAGTTTTTTATGTTTAGGTTTTTTTTAATTGTTTGTTCATTTTTCTCTCACCCACTTCTTCATTTTGGACCTTATCTTAGATTTGGACTCTGCTTACCTCAGGAGAGAAGACTAACCTGAAATACATTCTTTCATGGCCTTCTGCTTTCCCAGCTCAGTCTGGGAGTCTGTAGATTTTTGGTGTCTCCAAACTAGTGTGATCCCAAGAGAATTCTGGTCACTACCCACTCTGGACTGTGCTGTGGTTCCTTCAAGGGTACAGTTCCTACTACTTGCAATAAGATTGTAAGCACTCCTCTTTGCCCTGATACTGGATAATGGGTAATGGGCAATAGAGATTTCAAAGGACACCCAATCTTTTTTCCAGTGCTAGAATAGGGTTATTCTGGGATACCTTTCTCAGCAGATATTATTTTCTTATTGCCCATGGATGCTGGTGTCACTTCTTCCATCACTTCTGCTACTACTGACACTCTTCATTACTCCTTGTTACCTCTTTCTGCCTCCCTGGCTTTTAGCTAGCCAGCTGTTCTCAGATCAATGATACTCTGACGCCTATTGATCTATTTTTCTATATTTTTAACTCACCTTGAGTTGGTAAAAAGACTCACTATGACTTTTTCTTGGCTTTTCCACTCAGCATTCTGTTTGGTGTTTTCTGTGATTGTTTGTAAAGAGAGGTTTTGATCAAAGTTTGTTAGCTGTGACCTTCTACTCTGTCATCTTGACCCTGCCTCTTCCCTAAACCAATCCCAAGAAGTTAGAACTGAAATAAAAGAAAGGTGAATTAGGTAGGTAGCAAGGTATAAAGGAAAGCATACTGACTATGGATTTAGGAGGATCTTCATTAAAATTCTTGTTTTGCTACTGTCTCCCCTTGTGACCTTGGGGAAGTTTTGTGGCTTTAGTTACCCTATTTATAAAAGGAGGAAATTAGATGACCTCTAAGATTCTTTCTAATATTAAAACTATGTTCCTACTCACATGGAAGGTAAGAAGGAAAGAAAAAAAGGAAAGAAGGAAACACATTATTTTGTCTTTTATGTGTCAGGCTCTGTGCTAAATTCTTTATAGATATCAACTTATTATATCTTCAAAACAATTGTGAAATGGAGAGTATTTTATTATTCCTCTTTTATAGCTGAGAAAACTGAAGCAGACAGAGGTTAAGTGTCTTCATCAGGGTTACACAACTAGTATATGAGGTCGAATTTGAACTCAAGTCTTCTTGATTCTAGGCCTAGCTCTTTATATATTTAGCTGCCCATAGCTATTTCTTATTAAAGATTGCATTATTAAGCATGGGCAAACACTGATCAAAAATTTAGAGATGGAAGGGTCCTTAGAGATTACCCCTAGATCATTCCTCATTTTATAAATAAAGAAATAAGATGCCAAAAGGATGTCTTGCCCAATGATAAGCAGACAGTAAGTGGTAAAGAATTGATAAGTAGAAAAGGATTTGAATCCAAGTCTTCTGATTCCAAATCCATCACTTTCTACTCTAACACTATTATTTATTTTAAACTATCACTAAGGATACTCACAGAGATATTTTTAAAATCCAACTTTCATAAAAATGAAGCAATTGTTTGAATAACATAAATTTACTTCTATGAAGATATTTCTATATCATATACCATTCAGGGCATGAAAGGCTTTAAGTGTAGATATTTACTAATAACTTGTTTGGTTTGTAAATAAGTGGACTTAATCTTTGTAACATAGATGTTTCTCATTTCATTTTATTTTCTCTGGCAGATTTAATTGCTAGAATCAACAGCTATTTCTTATATTTGACAGTTTCTTTTAATCACTGCATATTTGAAGTAGAAAATAACATGATTAGATGTGTTCTATTTCTTATGTATCTTTTTCTTCCTTATACCAGTGAAAGGAAGAAACAGGATTCTTCTATCATTTTGAGATTCTGCTGATTTGAGAAGCTGATTAATGTTGCTATCGCAGATTCTGTAAAAAGAACTAACTCTAGACTGTATCAGATGTCACAACTGTGAGATGCTGATCTTTAATCACTTACAACACATACCCGCTGCCATGGCAGCAAGGAATGAGCTATCATAGTGTTAGTTTTGAGAGGCCAGTATTTTCTCAAAATATATCAGGATGATGAATTTTTAACATTTATTATAAGTAGAATATGGCACACATTCTAATTCTGTACTCTGAAGCTCCATAAAAGGTGCTGCCAGTGGCATATGATTAATATGTGGCCAGCTTTCTTGGTTGTTGGTGCCTTGTAGAAATCACTCATGAATATCTGCATTTTCATTTTTATCATTCACTTCATGGTCTTGGGATGAGGTGGTCACTGAATATTTATTAAATCATCAATTACTAGGAAATATGGAGTAGGATTATTTAGTCTACTTTGCCTTTCTTCATATGTCCCTATTTCCCCCTAAACCAAAGTGTCAACGATATTTTTTAAAAGGAGAAAGATTTGAAGACAAAAAATAGAACCCCTTACTTGAATATTTCAAGGACACTTTGAACCACTGAGGCAGAGAGTCTTATTTTATGTTCTGAAGACCTGCAAGGTTTGAAGATGCAGATGTTCAATTTCTCAATAACTTAGTAGATAGTCTTTATGAATTCTTGTGGGAGGAAAATCCTTGCCTGATGATAGATTTTTGGGTAACTAGCATCTCCACAGTTAACTAGGTCTTGGTCCTGCCCCTCTTTATGATTTTATGATTATGAATTAGCTATTCTCTTACTAATCCTGGCATGAAAGTTTCTCCATCTATATTCCTGGTTTGGGTTTTAAAAAGAGGGAATTAGGAAGGCTTGAACTACCATGTGAATCTTCTCCAATTAAACTTAAAATAATGCTTCAGAATGAATGCTGGAAAGAAAGAAACAAAAAGGAGATGGAGTGAAGCAACTTTTATGTAGAGAACAACTTGAAAAATAGGCAAGAGAGGGTCTATTTAGTTCACTAGGGTGAGAGAGGAGCACAGGCCATAGGAAGCTACACCAAGGAGTACTGATGCAAGCAAACACTGACTCCCCCTCACTCCACATCTACTGTTCTAGATTCTGAACCTGGGCCCAAGCCAAAGTACAGATTCTGAGACCCTACCTAAGCCAATAGCAATGCAACCTCACACAAACCTGACAAGGTTCCAAGTCCTAACTCCAGCCTGCAATAAGGTCTGAAATCTCTCTGTGAGGTAGTGTGTGCTATATGGCAGATCTGTGTAGGTCTAGAGTGAGGCCAGGATCCCCAGTCTAAGTCTATGGTGATGACTTGAACCCCAGGGCAAAGTAGTCTGTGTGGCATGCATGGCCTATGTAAGCCCAGAGCAAGGTGTGGAGCATCCCACTACAAAACAGTTCCCAGGGTAGTGGTCTGTGGTAGTCTAGACCAAGTTAGCCCCTACTAAAGTTCAAAGAGAAGCTACAAGTACCACGGCAAGGCAGTCCATAGTATGCCTGACCTGATCAAGCCCAGAATGAGACTAAGAGGCTAGACTTTGAGCCCTAGTATAGGGTAGTTCATTGAGGTCTGCAAACCATCATCAATCTCAGTGGGGTGATTGAATTAGCAGTGGGAAGTGGCTTTCAGAACTCCCAGGCCACAGGCCATCATACCACCTTGGAAAAACTAAAATTTACAGAAACCCAGAATTAGAGTTAACAGTAGCATCAAGGAAGGAGTGAGGCTTGAAAGAGTGTTCTCTTTACTCTAAGAACAGAGCCCACCTTTAAGATAAAAGTGAAAATCATGAAAAATTCTGGGGAAATGAGCAAACATAAAAAAAAAAACCTAATCATAATAAAATTTTATGGCCACAAAGAAGAACAAAGGCAGACACAGAAGGGGCAATGAAAGCAAAGCAAACATATGCAAAACTTTTTTTTTAATATTTATTAATATACATTTTTAACATGGTTACATGATTCATGCTCCTCATTTCCCCTTCACCCCCCCCCCCCGCACTCCCCCCACCCCTGGCCAATGCGCATTTCCACTAGTTTTGTCATGTGTCCTTGATCAAGACCAATTTCCAAATTGTTGGTAGTTGCATTGGTGTGGTAGTTTCGAGTCCACACCCTCAATCATGTCCACCCCGACCCATGCGTTCAAGCAGTTGTTTTTCCTATATGTTTCCTCTCCCGCAGTCCTTCCTCTGAATGTGGGTAGCATCTTTACCATAAATCCCTCAGAATTGTTCTGGGTCATTGTATTGCTGCTGGTACAGAGGTCCATTACATTCAATTTTACCACAGTATATCAGTCTCTGTGTACAATGTTCTTCTGGCTCTGCTCCTTTCGCTCTGCATCAGTTCCTGGAGGTCTTTCCAGTTCACCTGGAACTCCTCCAGTTTATTATTCCTTTTAGCACAATAGTATTCCATCACCCGCATATACTACAGTTTGTTCAGCCATTCCCCAATTGAAGGACATCCCCTCCTTTTCCAATTTGTTGCCACCACAAAAAGCGCAGCTATAAATATTTTCGTACAAGTCTGTTTATCTATGATCTCTTTGGGGTACAAACCCAGCAGTGGTATGGCTGGATCAAAGGGCAGGCATTCTTTTATAGCTCTTTGAGCATGGTTCCAAATTGCCAGCCAGAATGGCTGGATCAGTTCACAGCTCCACCAGCAATGCATTAATGTCCCAATTTTGCCACATCCCCTCCAGCATTCATTACTCTCCCCTTCTTTCATTTTAGCCACTCTGCTAGGTGTGAGGTGATACCTCAGAGTTGTTTTGATTTGCATTTCTTTAATTATTAGAGATTTGGAACACTTTCTCATGTGCTTATTGATACTTTTGATTTCTTTACCTGAAAATTGCCTATTCATGTCTCTTGCCCATTTATCAATTGGGGAATGGCTTGAT
>NW_025372854.1:0-2966 GCF_016433145.1 Gracilinanus agilis
GGTTAGAGGGGTTTAGGGGACAGGGAAAGAACATGTAACTACGGGAAAATATTCAAAATTTAAATTTAAAAAATACTAATAAAAAAAGGAAAGTATAGTCAGAATTTGAATAATATGCCCCCTTCATAGGATTTGTTATTCACACTAATTGGGACCTAGCTATGGGCAATATTCATTAATGACTATGGTGAAAAATCCATACAGTGAACTCTGGAATGAAGTTCTCAGAAGACAAATAAGTATCTCATTCTGCATTGTGAGTCCATCAGTGTTCTAAAGGGCATAGATTTCAGTCTTTATCATTGGTTCTTTGGAAATGTAATAAGTCATTGAATTGATCAAAATTTCTAAGTCATTCAAAGGAATTTGTTTTCACTGGGTTGCTAATATGTATACATTCTCATTTCTCTCTTCATCAGTTCATACAAGGCTTCACAAGTTTCATTTAAGCTATCTCTTTCACAATTTTGTATGACAAAATATTATCCCCACTTCATACACCATAATTCGCCCACCCATTCACCAATTAATAGGTATAATTTTGTTTCCAGTTCTTTGCCACTGCTAAAAAGTGCTGCTATAAACATTTGTGTGGGCAGATATGTCATTTCCTTTTCATTATATCCCTTTTATCTTTTGGGGGAATAGGTCTAGTACTAATACCAAGTCTACTCATCATTTATTACCTTGTTCCTCCTAGTAAATGCATTTAGAGTTCCAAACAACTTTGGTTTGGGAATACAATCTGTTCGTAAATTAAGAATTACCTCTAACTCTTCTCCAAGAACTAAAATCATTCTCACAAAATTATTCCAACGGGAAACTTAAAGATCACTACATAGGAACCCTACATTTATGAAGAAAAAAGCTACATTTTTAGGAAATATGGCTATTTTGCTAATTATGTGGAAAAAGTAAGGATTTCTCACATACACACTCTGTTCTGAACTCTACCCCCAGCACTGTTTAGTTCCTTGAGCAATATTCCTTTGGAAATCTACAATTATAATGAGGGGAAATGCACATCACATTCTCTGGACATTCTGAAGAATTGGTGAATGATAATTGATTATAACTGAAAAGAGGCTGCATCTTTCTCTACATGGTATTCAGATTTATACCAGTGGTCAAAAATTCACAGTACAGAAATGAGTTTTGCCCAAAGCTTGGCATTTGTCAAGTTTTTCAGTTCCAACAAAAACACATAGTTGTTGATTTTTATTTTTTAAATCCTTAACTTCTGTCTTAGAATCAATACAAGTGTTGGCTCCAAGGCAGAAGAGCAGTGAGGACTAAGCAATTGGAGTTAAGTGATTTGTCCAGGGTCACACACCTAGGAAATATATGAGGTCAGATTGGAACCCAGGTTCCCCTGACTCCAGGCCTGGCACTCTCTCCACTGAGTCACCTAGCTGCCCTTGGTTTATCTTTTTAAATGTAGCATCACGGCACATGTCATTGCTATGCTATTAATCTATCCCATTATGAGCACCTCTCAGACATTTTCATTTAAATGAAAGGAGGAAGCCTTTTTTTTAAACACACATACACTCTCAGACACACACACAAACACAAAAACACATAGAGTTCAATTCAAAATTTAGTGAGAAAGTCAATATATTCTCATTTTAAAATAACCTTAAATCTTCAAAGATGAAAAGGGCATCACATTCTTCAAAGTTAATTTGCCATATGATTTCCCATCTAAATAAAAGGGAGAAAAAGGGAGAGCTTGGTGTGGCAGTCATTTGAGATGATTTTATTCTGTTTATTGCCAAAAGCTGTTAGTTCAGAAGAACATCTGACCTAATGGCATATCCTGTTTTCATCTCTACAGATAAACAGAGGCTAAAAGCACAAACTTTTGTATTTGCTAATCAGGTAAGAAAAATAAATAGCACTCAACAGAATTTTCTTGTCAGAGTGGAGGGAATGACCAGGTTCTAATTATATCACTAGCCTAGGAATTTTTTTAATTGAGATTTTCAGCAAGAAATTCCTAGAATATGTTTGCTTGTGTGGTCTTTTAAAAGTTCCTATGGAAAAGAAATGAAAAGTACCACATTAAAAAATTTAAGCATATCTTTAAGGAAATACTGAAATTCGACAGGAGGACCATGAAATGGGATTCAGAAACTGTAGTACTGAGAGCTTAGCACTATTTTCACCTCTGTTAATTATAAGGAAGGGCATTGACAATCTAGAAAATGCCTGAAGGAGGGTTCCCAAGATGCAATAGAGATTTGAAACCATGCCATACAAGGATTAGATGAAGGAACTAAAGATATTTTGCCTGGAGAAGCCTGGGGGTTGTGGGGGAAGGGAGAAGAGGGATGATAACCTTCTTCAAGTATTTGAAAAACTGTCTTTGAGACATCAGACATGTTTTACTTGGCCCCAGAAGGCAGAACTAGGAACAATGGGTGGAAGTTGCAAAAGAGACTGATTTCAGCTGCTTATAAGGAAAGCTTTTCAACAATTAAAGCTGACCAAAAGTAGAATAGAAAAGCAAGTGAGTCACCCATTATTAGAAGTCTCTAAGTGGAAGTTGTGAGATGATTTGTGACAAATAGTACCTGTTCCTCCCTTCCTCTAAGGAATGTTGTGATAAAGATTGTCTTTACCGATCATTACCATCACCACCACCATCACCAGTAGCAGCAGCAGCCACAGAATCCTATTTTGATGCTTCATAATGGTGTGAAAATGACTTTTGATTCATGAAGCTGACCATAAGCTCTGGAAGGTGCTATAATATTAGAGTCTTTGAGAATGTTCCCAGGAACAAAGTCAGTTTATGAAGGACCAGCCTAGCTAAACATAGAGGCCGTTGCCAATAGGTGGGGCGCTTATGATGAATTCTTTGACTGTGTCAACCCACAGGGAAGGAAGAAGAAAGGAAAGAAGAAAAAAGGAAAGAAGGAAGGAAGGAAGGAAGGAAGGAAGGAAGGAAGGAAGGAAGGAAG
>NW_025372855.1:0-1377 GCF_016433145.1 Gracilinanus agilis
CTCTCTCTCTCTCTCTCTCTCTCTCCCGCTTTTCCCATTCCCCTTTATCATAAGATCTCTTTTCTCTTCTCTTCCCTCTGCAGTGTTATTTAGCATGTTATTGGACCCAGTTCTGTATTTTGATCCATAGGCTGATGATTCAGAAATAGCCCTACTCCAGGTACCACATCTGATGTTCAGAAGCCAGACATTCCATAAGCCTGATTATCTCTCAGGCTTGTGGCTCAAACTAGGAAATAAAACCCTCCTCCTGGGAAATAACTTTAAACCCCAATTCTAAGCTAGCTGATGTTGGAGGATCGAGGAGATTTCCCTAGTAGAGCTGGCACAGAGCTCCTTGCCTTTTCACTAGAGGAACTTCCACCTGCCTATCTTGCTCTGCTTTCCATTTTTTGCTTAGATATTTCACCCTGATAGTTGTCTTATTAACTGAAATGTGTCCTGCTGTGTTTTAACCCCTCTTTCTTGGCCTTATCATCTGTCATTCTAACTCTTCTTATAATGGGAGTTTGTTCTTAAAGAAATGCTCCTCTGTCTACAGTTCTGACTCATAGCTCTCTTCCATAAAGCTTATTGTGTAGGGTCAATATCCAATTATATAATATCATTTCTCCTCCTGAGATTAATCAAGTTGCAAATACAATTGATGTGCTGCCTGCTTTGGGACAAAAGTGTTTAAATTTGAAGATTTGGAAAAAAAATTCAGTGGTTCCTTAATGCTCTCCAGTTCCATTTAAAAAATCAATTCATCGTGACCTTTATTTTCAAATAAAACTATCACATGTCCACATATGCAATGGGGGATTATAGAGCATTGATTGGATTATTCCATTGCTTGGATACTTTAGGGATTCAATATTTTAGGAATCTATCATTCCATCAGTCTGGGTGCTCCCACAACAAGCATATACTGTAAGCCTTTACAATATAGTAGGTCTTTGAGGGTTGTTGCCAAAAAATTCATCACTCTGTGCATAATTTGGTGACATGACTCTGAAAATGGGTAGGCAGGTTTTTGATTGACAGACAGAAAGCTTTTCCCATAGACTATATAAGAAGCCCTTTTGGTTTACTAGGATTTTACTAGACCTTGTATTTTGTGACCTCCATGTCACCATCAGGTATTATAGTTGTTTTTTGGCAGGAGGTTCTCTTGTCCATATTGGTTTAAGAACAGTAAATATTTTAAGGAGAGACTTTCCCCTTCAACATTTTTGGAGATGAAACAGATTTGGTTAGGGAAGAGTGAAAAATAATGAAACGGACTGTCCTAAAATCATAAATTTTCCTTCCTTCCTTCCTTCCTTCCTTCCTTCCTTCCTTCCTTCCTTCCTTCCTTCCTTCCTTCCTTCCTTCCTTCCTTCCTCCCTCCCCTTC
>NW_025372855.1:1396-7945 GCF_016433145.1 Gracilinanus agilis
TCTTTCTTTCTTTCTTTCTTTCTTTCTTTCTTTCTTTCTTTCTTTCTTTCTTTCTTTCTTTCTTTCTTTCTTTCTTTCTTTCTTTCTTTCTTTCTTTCTTTCTTTCTTTCTTTCTTTCTTTCTTCCAAATGGAGTTATGTGACTTGTCCAGGGTGATACAATAAAGACATGTCTAAGACCCAGGTCCTCCCATTTCCAACTACCTGTCCCAACTTACACTTTCCTTGAAAAGTATCAATTATCTATTCTCTCAGTTTAGCTCAACATACATTTATTAATCTAGCAACAAACTCTTATTTGTATGTAATCTCCAATAGTCTGTGAGCTTCTAGAGGTCAGGGCCATGTTTTTATTTTCTTTGTATCCCCACTCTTTATTGTAGTGCTTGGAACATACCAAGTTTTAATAAATAGGCTGATTGGTGGAGGCAGAGTAAGCAAAAAAGAATTTCTTTCACTCATCATTTCTGACAGTTTTGTATTTTATTTACATAGGGGAATAGAGTGGAAAACTATTGGATTTCAGGATTTGAATATAATCAACGAGTAATTTGGGATAAAAAATGTCATTTATCTTATATGTGGAATTGATGTCACAGCTTCCCACTCCGCTATCAGAGCAGACATGGGTTATGGCTTTACTTGGATTTCCAGTGGACTCCAACAGGCATGGCTGGATGTGAGAGTGCTCTTCTCTATTGTCTGCATGGATACCATAGTATAAGTGGATGCATGAGTGGTTTAACTCTGGTGTACCACCGAGGGTGGGTTGGTGGACCAAATTAATGAATACAACTAAGACGGGCTTGTTTCTGTCTTAGGGATTGAACTCTCTGGGTAGGGTCACGGCTACAAAAGGGTTGTCTCTTAAGCCATTTTTTTTCCCAGGGGAGTTTGTCCTTATTTCTTGGACCTCAAGCTGACTTAGTGCATAGAATTTCAGTGGTAGATCCAGAGTAAACACATAATAACAATCTTAACTAATGTTCAACATTCGGCTCTTCTAACAAATCTAATTGTGCTCTTTGTTTTGGAGGCCCAAGCTTGATATTGGCATTGAAATTTAGAAATTTAATGTTTTGTTATATACATAGGAAAAAATGAGGGAAGAAATGCCTTTAGTAATAAAAATCATCCTCTTACACACACATATACATATGTACACCTACTCCTTTAAACAGATACAAGATTGAATTCATTTAAAGCACATACCTTTAATGTTGTTTAAAGAGGAAAAAATGCCTATAATTTTCTCTAACCAGAGTATATGTACAGCAAAGCTAAGTTTTCATTTTTAAGAGTAGCAAGCAATTGAGATGAGACACTTAAAATTAAATTGTTTTTCCAACTATAACTAGGACCACATGAAAACAATACAATTGAGTGTAATACAAAATGAAAAATAAGGCTCTTCCCTCCAAAAAAAGACTTTCTTCTATTGTGTTTTCCATCCGTGTGTCCAAGAATGATAAATTAGATCTGAAATTATCACAGACCTACCCTAATTACTGATCTCATTTGGACCTTCATCAATCAATCAGTTAAAATGTTAAGTAGTCAGGTCAATATTATTACTTTAAGCAAAAGTAAGAATGAAATGAAATCCGTTGCTTCTGAAATCTTTGGCTATTTCTCCATTCTCCTCCCTACCCTGTGAAAGTTCCTGCAACACTTTATTAAAGCTATCAGTTTTATTTTCTGGTCTAAATGAAACAACAGTAAATCTTGGAATACATTTTATTCCTTTAGTAATGATAGCAAAGCTGACATTTATCTAGTGCTTGAAGGTCTGGAAAATACTTTAAATACATTCTCTCATTTCATCCTCACAATAACCCACGGAGGCGAATGTATTAATATCTCCATTTGACAGATGTAAAAAATGAAGCTCAGAAAAGATTCAGGGACTTGTCTGTGGTCACCCAGTAAGAACAGTGACAGTATTTGAGCGCAGAAGATTCTTTGACTCCAACTCCAGAGGCATCTGGGTGCTTCGGTGGATAGAGTTCCAGACCAAGAATCATGAAGACCTGAGTTCAAAAATAATTTAGTTTTAAATGAGAAGACTGCAGATGTATTTATGTCATACATAGAGGCAGAACATATATGGAATTGCACATAACTAGGAAACATATGTGATTGGGACATACCTATGGAGGCTAACATGCCTTCGGTGTCAGAAGACCACTATGTCTTCTGGTGATATTATTAATCTCTCCTCTCTGTTTTAGATAATATTTGCTGGACCTGTCTATGAGCATTGAGTCACCTTTCTGATGTTCTCTTTCTCTCTTACCCTTTGGTGCTTCTCCGCTCTCCAATGAGTCCTTTTTCCCCCCAGATTACACGTTGGTACAATTTTAAGTAATTGTTTTCTGACATTTTGCACTCCATGTTCTCTCCCTTCTTCTCTCCCCAAGATAGCAGGTAATATGATATAGGCTATGCATGTGTTATTGTACAATGCATATTTTTATGTTCATTGTGTTGGGAAACAAGACATGGTTTACACTAATAAAAAATTCATGAAGGACTGAATTCTAGTGTGACTTCAGATACTTACTGTGGGACCCTGAGCAATCCACTTACCCCTATTTTCCTTGGTTTCCTTAACTAAAAAATGGAGATATATAATAGCACCTAGTTCTCAGGATTGTTGGGAAGAAAAAAGGAGATGATAATTATAAAGTACTTAGCACAGTCCCTGGCATATAGTAGGTATTTAACAAATTCTTATTTCCTTCCTTCCCTTTTTTTCACTGCATCATGAGTGAATGTCAACTTCTGGGACTTGTGGGAGGTAACATTAATGGAGGGAGTGAAGGGCTAGCTTTGAAGACAGGAATACTTGGGTTCAAACACTGTTCTTGATGTGTGGTGTTTCCATGGGCAATCTCTCTTGCCCTAATTCCCACTGCCAGGTAACTTTCTAAGGATGTAAATGGAATCATGTTTTTGATTCAGAGGACCTGGGGTCATATGGTCTTTAAAGCATATTCCCTGAGAGAACTTGGACAAGTTATTTAGTACTCCTGGGTTTAAGTTTCTTTATCTGTAAAATAAGGCACTCATATCAGATGTCTTTGAGTCCCTTCTAGATCTGGGTGGGGGGTTATGCTGGGATTACACCAGAAATATGTGAATTCATAGATCTAGATTTTCCCCATGCCTTGCCCTCCCAAGAAATAAAGGAATGAAGGGAGGGAAAAATGCAAAAAAAAAAAAAAAAGTCAAAGGAAAGAAGAAAGATACAGAGAGGAAGGGAGAGAAGGAGAGAAGGGAGAGAGGGAGGAAGCAAAAAAGGGCAGAAAGAAAGAATGGAAGGAAGAGAGAGAGAGAGAGAGAGAGAGAGAGAGAGAGAGAGAGAGAGATTGAGAGAGAGAAAGAAAGGAACAAACAAATGAACAAAGGAAGGAGAGAGATGGGAAAAGAAGAAAGAAAATTAGTTCTGTTCTCTTATAGACAGTAGGATTTGAGCTAAGTCTTGGAGGAAGTCAGAGCATCCAGGATTCAGAGGGGAGGAGGGAGAGTGTTCAGGGAATGGACCACAGACAGTAACAGAAGGTTTGGAGTTGTAAGAAGTCTTTTCTTCCAGGAATAGCTAAAAGTCCAGTGTTACAGAGTATGTAGAGAGAAGTAAGGTGTAGGAGGTATAGGAGAGTAGGATGGGCCAGATTCCAAAGGGCTTTGAGGGCCAAATGGAAGAGTTTCTATTTGATCCTAAAAGCAATTGGGAGCCATTAGAGTTGATTGAGTGGGGGCTGGGGGGGGGGGGGTTGTGACAAGGCTGGACCTGCACTTCAAGAAAATCACTTCAGTGGCTGAATGGAATGAGGCTTTGGGATGAGGAGACACTTGAGGCAGTCAGAGCCACCAGTGGGAGATTGCAAATAGTCCAGGTAAGAGGCCTGAGACAGGGGTATGCCAGGACCAGAAGGGAGAAGGACACACATAAAAGAAGTGAGTAGTCCAGTGTAGACAGCACCAGGCCAATAGTCAAGAAGACTCATCTTCCCGAGATCAAATGTAGCCTCAGACATGTCCTAGCTGTGTGACCCCTACAAGTCACTTAACCCTGTTTGCCTTAGTTCCTTCATCTGTAAAATGAGCTGGAGAAGGAAACCACTTCTATATCTTTGGCAAGAAAACTCCAAATGGGGTCTCGAAGAGTCTGAAACTACTGATCCAAAACAGTAAGAAAAACTGTAAAGGAAGAAATAAAAAGCCTTGGCAATTGGTTAGCTACAAAGACTGATTTCTCGTGAAGAGTTGAGGATGCACCGAGATTGTGAGGCTGAGGAACTGGAGGAATGGCAGGTGTTGCCCTCAATAGTAAGAGTAAAGTTAGGAAGGAGGGGAAGGAGGAGAGAGGAAAGAGAACGAGTTCTGCTTTGGACATGTTTAGTTTGACATGCCTCTAAGATCCTAAGCATGAGATGTCCAAAAGGCAGTTGGAGATATAAGACTTGAGCTCAGGAAGGGAAAAAAAAAATCTCTATACAAATATATACAGCCCCTCCTATATGTACATATGTTATATATATGTACATATATGTATGTAGCTGAATGTGTATGCAGGTATATACATATAATGTATTCCATATATTCCAATATATATTTATATGGTGCTAGGAGCTTTAAAATATCTTATTTTATCCTTACAACAATGCTGATAACTAGATGCTATTATTATCCCCATTTTTTAGAAATTGAGGTAGGCAGAGATTAAGTGAATTACCCTGGATCTTATATCTGGTAAGTATTTGAGGCCAATTTGAATTTTGGTCTTCCTGACACTAGATATGGAACTCAATCAATCTCTCTCTCTCTTTCTCTCTCAATATATAGCTATCTTGTTATATATGTATGTATACACACACACACACACACACACACACACACACACACACAGAGCTATGTATTGTTTTCAGGATCCATCCCTCTGTCCATCCATCCATCCATCCATCCATCCATCCATCCATCCATCCATCTGGGAGCACAGGGTGATCAATAGTATCAAGGGCAAGGTGGATGAAGATTAAGGAAGAAGAACTCAATTCAAGTCCCTTTGGACACATACTAGTTACATGACTCCCAGAAAGTCAATTAATCTTGCCTGTCTCCAAGCAACTAACAAACATTTGTTTTTGTTTTTGCCGTGGCCTAAGTGGGAATTCATTTTGTTTAGTCTTCCATGTTCATTACTAGGGTTTTGTTTTTCCTTTTCCTTTTTTTTTTTTTTTCTAGTGGGGAGGGGACAGAACTGGGAGAGGAATTAAATGTTTGTAAATTTTGTGAATGAATAAGAGAACATGTTGCAAGAGTGATATGTATTAAAGGAGGGATTTTTCTCACTGGCACTTGCCTACATGTTTGAAATTATAGGTCTAGACACCACTTAAAAAAAGAAAAATTAAGTAAAAAAGGGTAATAAATGCTTTTGACACCAATATTATCATTGTGAAACACAACTAATCTTCAAATGTTATCTGTCTATTGTGGTGAAGACTTAAATTAAGAATTTTCTAAGCCTCAGCTTCCTTGTCTGTAAAATAGATAATAAATAACTATATTCATATAGATGATGTTATGAGACTCAGATGAGAGTTTGTATGAAATACTTTGAAGACTTGAAAAGCACTAAATTATATATCTAGTTGACATAATATTTTGAGTAAAATAAAGCACGTAAAGCATAAAACAATAATAGTAACAGCAACACCAAAACCTCAAACAGAAAATGTTGGAGGTCATCTTGGCTCCAATTTGCTTATTTAATAGTAGCGTGATATCCAGGATAGAACTTCTTGTGGATTATGTTGCTGAAATATACGAAGATATGAAATGGTACTTTTTTATGGAAAACTGTCCATTTCACCATCATGAGTCAAGTCTTCCAGGAAAAGAAAACGACATCAAGGATATCAAGGAGGTTTTTTGCCTGTGGTCTGAGAAGGACAAATATATGAGACTGTCATTTGCTAAAAGGTAAGAGTTGCAGGTATTCGCCTTTACTTTCATTTTATACAGCTCTGCTCAATTTCACAGCCGCTACAAGTCCTGAACGGGGAAATTGGAAAACTGCAGAATCCATTTGCAGAAGTGAGGCTCTATTTTCTTTTACACCTCTTTCATCAGAGTTGCTATCACCCTTGTGTTGTGTGGTATTATTATCAACAGGAGCCAGGGCCTGATGATAATTACTAAAAAGAAGCTGACACTATTCCCTTGATGTGGAAACAGAGAATACAAGGGGCCATAGTCTCCTCTTTCAAATATGCTCCTTTAATAATACACTTATCCTTTATCTTGGCTAGCTCTGAAATGTAAAAGCTACATCCTGCCCTGGTTTTCTACAACTCTATGGTGATCTCCATGGATTTTGTTACCCTTTAAGTTTTGTGGTAAAAATGGTCATCTTAAAACTCTGTATAATTTCAACACATGCACCTACGTGCCTGTGAGTCTATTATCCATCTTTCTGTCAGTTTCTCTCTCTCTCTCTCTCTTTCTCTCTCTCTCTCTCTCTCTCTCTCTCTCTCTCTCTCTC
>NW_025372856.1:0-2904 GCF_016433145.1 Gracilinanus agilis
GGGAGAGGGAGACAGAGAGAGAGAGAGAGAGAGAGAGAGAGAGAGAGAGAGAGAGAGAGAGAGAGAGAGAAGCACCAGAGTTGACATCACAAGACCATTGGTTGACTATAACAAGTCACTTACTCTATCTTGAGCCTCCACTTTCTTATCTATAAAATGAGGGTGATAATAGTTCTCACCCTACTTCCTTCACAGAGATATTGCAAGAATCAAGGCAAATTACATATATAAATGAAATTCCATATGCAAAGCATTTAATTTTAAATTTAAATTTTAAACTTTTAAACTTGGAAGCATTATATAAATGTAGCTACTATTATTATTGCTTTCTATCTCCCAAAGTAATTGTTCAGTACCAAATAAAGAATTTATATGAAAATGTCTTCTAGGTATAAAGGGCTCTCTATTTATGCAAGCTATTATTTTAAGCTTTTCTCTTTTCTTATTGATGTCTTCCCATAAGGAAAGCTGAATGCTCCAGAACTGACACTTTTGAATCATGGTGCTGGAGAAGATCTTTGAGATTCCGTTGGACAGCAAGGAGATCAAATCAGTCAATACTTAAGGAAATTAATTCACTAGAAGGCCAAATACTGAAGCCAAAGCTTAAATACTCTGGCCACATAATGAGAAGGCAGGACTCATTGGAATAGACTGATATTGGGAAAGATTGAAGGGAAAAGGAAATGGGGATGGCAGAGGATGAGATGGATAGATAGTGCCATGAAAACAACAATTATCAACTTGGACAGACTTCAAGAGATAGCAGAGGAGAATAGAAAGTCCTGGATGTGACGGTCCACGGGGTCCTGAAGAGTGGGACATGACTTAACAACTGGACAAGAACAACCCATTAATTTCCAAACATACCCCTCGCCTCTCCCATACCAGTCATTTTCCCTTGTAACAAAGATTTTTAAAAGGAAAAAAAAAAAACAGTTCTGGCTAAAATCAATCGACACATCAACCATGCATGACAGGATAAGTGATATTCTACATCCGTTGTCCCCTACCTCTGTAATGAAGAGAGGGAGGTTTTCTCAACTCTTCCCAGTGCATTTTCATTACAAAGATTGGGTATTATAATCAGAGTATTTGTTGCATTTTTATTTACCTTGTTGTAGACATTTTATGCATTATATTCCTAGTTCTATTTATGTCACCTCATCTCATTTCTTCTAAGTCTTCCCATACTGTCTAAGTTCTTTACATTAGTCATTTTTATGGCATAATAATATATTCCATTATATTCATGTACCCCTATTTGTGTAGCCATACCCCAATTAATGTGCCTGTACTGCTTCTGGTTTTTTGCTATAACACAAAGTATTTTAGCTGATTATTTTGGCACAGAGAGGGTACAATCAGCATAATTCCAAATTTTTTACAATTATTTTTATGAATAACTGCTTAATATTTGGGAGGGTGTCTTAAGTTCAACTCTAAGGTTAACACTTTTAATAATTCACATTTTCACAGTGCCTTCTGATTGAGTACCTTTCTCATGTAAATCTGTGAAGGAAGGCGGTACAAATAATATTATTCCCATTTTTCGGAGGAGAAAAGTGAGAATCAGACAAACAGGGTGTAAATAAACTTGATTCATAACCTTTATCTCATATAAACCTTATGTCTGAATTTACCCACTTTTCAGGTCATGAGAATTTTGTTTGGAATAGGAGGCCCTGGGTAGCAGAATTCTTATTCAGGCTCTGCCAACAGACTGTTGCATGCCTTTGGATAAATTATTTAACCTCTCTGCATTCCATCTGTAAAACAAAAGAAATTAAATAATATTCCCCCTCTGTTACCTTATGGAGTTCTTGTGAGGTTCAAGTGTAAATGAAACTTGGGAAGCTTTTGAAAATAAGTATAGCCTAAAAATGCAAGGAATTAATATCAGTATTTTAACATCAATGTTTAAAATGAAGGCTTTTTATTTAAAAATTAGAGAGTGGCTCTCAGTTTCCCTATCTGTACAGTGTGGATAAACAACATTTAGGATTAAAAACTGGAAAGGAATTTAAAGATTGTTTACATCAACTACCTAATTCTAGGGAAAATGAGGACTAGAAAAGTTTATTAATTTGCCTCATCACACAGGAATTATAGATGCTCTGTAAGTAGCAGAAGCAGGATTAGAGTCTAGGATCCTTGACCACCTTATGACATTAGGCAATCAATGATTCAATCAGCCAATGAATAATCAATAAATATTTATAAAATGCCTATTACGTGCCATCTGTAAAACAAGGGGGTTGGGCTTCATGGCCTATGATGTCTCTTCTAGCCTATGACATAGCTAATGAGGATAACAGAATCAGAGATGAAGTGACCTTATAGACCACTGAGTCCAGCCTCCTCATTTTACAGATGAGGAAACTGAGGCCCAGGGAAGGGGTAACTTGCCAGGGTCACATGTGTCCTGGAATAAGGATCAAAAGAGATAATGGAAATAAAATACATTGTTATAGAATCTAAAGTCTGTGAAAAAATGAATTATGCTTCTTCAACTCTTTCTTTAATACCTCAGCATGGCAACAAGGAGAATCAATTCTAGGTCAATGGAGTGCAGGCTCTGGAAAACAAATACAAATTACAAATACAAAAACAAAAACAGACTACAAATACATAAACAAAAGTACAAAATATAAAACAAATGCAAAATTAGAAAGGCTTTGAGTAAGATATCATGGTAATCAATATGTCAATCAAAAAAATTTATGAAGACCCTACTATGTGCCAGGCACTGTGCTAAGTCCTAAAAATAGAAAAAGAACCAAAAGATAGTGTCTGGCCTTAGGGAGTTTACAATAGAATGGAGGAGACAATATGAAACATGTATACATATATGAATATTATTAAATGCATTTATAGAAACATTTATTATATACTTTATTATAT
>NW_025372857.1:0-5930 GCF_016433145.1 Gracilinanus agilis
ATATAGTGATATATATAATATGGGATAATATATGATATATAATGATATAATATAATATTATATATATATGTATAATATGGGAAGCCAGACTGTTTAGATTGTGAGGCCATTAACCAAGTATAATGATCCATTTGGATTTACGAGCTCATGCCCGTAGAGAACTTAACTATAGTGGAGAAAGAACTGAACTTGAAGTCAAGAATCCAGGTTCCAAATCCACTTCAGACACTTACTAGTTATACTATTTCAGGAAATTAAGCTTCATCTCTCTGGGCTTTCAGTTTCCTCATCTACAAAATAAAGGGGTTGAACCCAATAATGTTTAAGGTCCCTCCCAGCTCTAAACCCTACAAGGAGATCCTATGATCTATGATGTTACCATAATTTATTTTAATTGTCATTTTTTATTGAAGCAAAAAACAAGAGATAAAGTAGATGCCTGTAAATTGAGGGACAGATAAAGAAATTGTTGTTAATAGAATATTAATATTAGAAATGATGAATATGAATAACTAGAAGGAGAATGAGAAGATATATGAACTCATGAGCCGGGAAAAAGGAAAACCAGAAAAAACATTAACCTGTACACAGTGTGACTACAGCATTGTAAAGAGGAGAAAAAAACAACAAAGTGAGTGTGATTGCTAAACAATTGTAATGAGTAAAACTCAGTAGGGATAAATATAAAGTCTTATGCTTGGGTGCAAAAATATCAACTTTTTTTGATTGGATAAAATATGGAGGTGGCATGATGAGTCAAGAGTTTGGTCTGAAGAACATCTGGTTGTTGTTTTTGTGGGCCATGAGTAGACAGTGTAATATGGTTGCCAAAAATGCTAATACCATTTTGGGTTTGCCAGAGACAAAGATAATAGGAATGAAAATGCCCGCGGCCCTCGCCTTTGATCCTGTCAGATTTCATCTAAAATATCAAAGGGTACGTATTGCAAATAAGGCAAATTTAGGTATGATTATCAGGAAAATCTTCCTAATAAGTCAAGTGGCCAAGAGGGGAATGGACCACACTAAGGAGTGTTGGGCTCCTCCTCATTGGAGGTCTCCAAGAAGAGCCTGAATAATTATTTGTTAACTTTGTTGTAGTGAGGATTCCTTTTGGTGTGGATTGAACTCCCTTCCAAATTTCAAATTCTGTGATTTTTTAAATTACACTAGATGCTATTGAATTAAACTATTCATCTTTAGTTTATAGCCTAGAAAATAATACCTCTCTTCTCTTCTTTCATTATTATATGTATTTTTAAATTTAAATTTATTTGTTACATAAAAAAACCCAGTTAACCCCCACCCCCATTCAAGAAGGCATCATTTGACAAAAGAGACACACATACACACACAGTCACACATACATATATATTTAAATATATATGTATATATATGTACATATATACATATGAACATGTCATTTCTATTGATTAGTTCTTTCTCTGGAGATGGAAATATACGAGTCATTCTTTAAGCATTATTTCTCTTGCTATATATAATGTTCTCTTGGTTCTGCTCATTTCACTTTTCACAATTTCATGTAGATATTTTTATGTTTTTCCAAAATTAATCTACTTGTCACAAATTTGAATCCATTAAATTAAAAAGGTTTTGAATAAATACTAAGGTAACTAATAAATACTAAGGTAACTAAGATCAGAAGGAAAGGAGTAAGTTGGGGAGAAAAATTACTATATTTTAAAAATAAATTTTATACCTTTTATTTTTACAGACTTAATTTTCTCTTATTTTCTTCTCTTTCTCCCCTTCAAGGGAACTATCTCATGTAATAGAAATTTTTTTTAAGAGAGCAAAAGAGAAATCAGCAAAATCAATGGATACACAGAAAAAAAAATTTAATATGCAATTTTCCACATCCATGGACCACCTCCACCTTGGCAAAGTTATTTACCCATTATTATAAATCCAGCATTTTCGATAAATACTTATAACCAATTTTACTTTTTGTACCCTATAATGACTTCATCAATATATAGAACTTCAAAATTCCCTTTGCTAATTCATATCAGCAATTGTTCTGCAACTACATAATCACTCAAAGATTGGACCAAATCTTTCCAATATAACTCTCAAATTTAAGCCACCTATTTGATTAGAAAAATATAATATATCTGGGTATAGTAAAGCATACCTATAATCTTTGCTACCAGGAAGCTGAGGCTGGTAGATTCTTTGAGCCCAGGATATCTGAGCAAAAGGGTGCTAAAGCTGATGGGATATTTGCATGAAGTCTGGCACCAAAATATGATGAATGCCTGGGAATGGAGAGCCCAACTGGTAGAGCTTGGAAATGGAACAGATCAAAGATTGAGTGCAGATCAGTGCTGGGATTGAGTCCTTGCATGATGATTCTGCTTCCCACTTGGATGAGATATGGAGTTTCCAAATATAAACATATTATATTACATATAAAATATATAACTATACCATGATTATATTATGATTAATATGGCATAACATCAAAACAGAATATATAAATATGTTCATATCTATATCCTCAATGGACCCCATCATCCTCAATTTCCCTGGTAGAAAGGATTATAGATAATTTGTTACCACATCCACCTAAATTATATTTTCCTAATCAAATAAGTAACTTAAATTTGGGGATTTTATTTGGAGGATTTGGTACATATATAGACAGACATATGTGTGTATATGTCTATATGTTATGGAGTAATACATACATGTAATAAATATTTTATTATGAATATATAATAAATGTATTATAAATGTATATGTACATATATAGTATTATATATAACATACTTCAGACACATACACATGTACTCGTTTCATTATATAATGTAAATTTTAAGACTAACAGTACTGTTATACTCTGTGGCTCTTTTGTCTCCAGCCAGGCACGTATAAAAGATCTAATTATGTTTTGCTGGCCTTTTGTATAGTTATGGATGGGATGTAGCATACAGGTTAGTCTGTTAATCTCACTTTATAGCTAATCATCTAATGATATTAACAGCTAATCATTTTATAGTGTTTTAAGTTTTAGAAGTACCTTACAAATATTTTCTTACTGAATCTCACAACATCTATATTAGGTTGAGTTAGTTATAGGACATAAGGTTAAAGGAATGAAAGCTAGAAGGAATTTAGAGAATAAGTCTAACCCCTGAAATTTACAGATGAGGAAACTGACTCTTTTGCTTTTTGACCTTGTTCTAGTCACTTCACTTCTACTTCTAGTACTCTTTCTACCATAATCACTTCACTTTCCATGCTTTTTTGTGCATTTGTTATATTTGGCATTTTTGTGGTGCTGTGTAACATTCTATTAGATTAATATGCCATAATTCATTCAACAATTCTCAGCCATTAGATATAAAGTGTATCCCAAAAGTCTTTTTTTGTAGTTTGAAGTTTTCAAAAATACTCTGAATAGATAGTTTTCAGTGTTTTACCATTAAAAGAGGGCTGTGAATATATTCATACAGCCATATCTATCTGTTGTGAGTTCAGGAGAAGACTTGTTTCTATAACCTTTATAAATTTCCCTGAGAACTTTAAAATTTTACCCACAAAAGCCAGACAACATTCATCTTTAAACATATACACAGCTACACTAAATCTCCCACTCCCTATCTCAGGACAGCATAAAAGTTAGTTGCTGTAGAATGGAGTCAAAGGAGGTGAGGGTCAGGAAAAGAAATTGGGAGAAAAAAGAATAGGTATTACCCTATTCATCTCTTCACTGCTGTCTCTTCTCCCCTGTCTGACTGGCTCCAGGACTGAATAACTAGCAACAAGCACTGTTTGGTATCTTGCCTTGCTCAGTAAATATGTTCAATGGACAGGGGAAAATGATTATTTCCCATTGCACTGTTATTAGAAATTGAAGTCCCCATATAACAGAAGCAATTTTTTGGGTCTGTTGAACTGCAGCTTGCTGCCTTGTGAAAAATAAAGGCTGTGCAAAAAATATACACCAAGAGCATGACAATTTCAAGCTCTAAACCTCCAAAGAAAATTCACAATTTTCTATTTAAGGAAATATGACCTGGTTAAAAATGATTTATTAAGGAAAAAATGATGCTTCTTTTTGATGTAACTAAGGATGCCTTAGAAATTCAAAGCTATCAGAATTTAGAAAATCTAATTGACTAATTTACCTATCCTATTTTGGGATGTCTGGTTTTTTTCACTTTGTTAGGACTGAGACAGTGAATTCTGACTAGCTCATTCGGCCTTATAGGTGCATTCAAAAGAATCGATTAGAGGGTAGCTCAGTGGAGTGAGAGTCAGACCTAGAGACAGGAGGTCCTAGGTTCAAACCCGGCCTCAGCCACTTCCCAGCTGTGTGACCCTGGGCAAGTCACTTGACCCCCATTGCCCACCCTTACCAATCTTCCACCTATGAGACAATACACCGAAGTACAAGGGTTTAAAAAAAAAAAAAAAAAAGAATCGATTAGCCAACTTGCACTCATTGCCAGCCTAGAAAGCTCTCCCCAGCCCTTTTCTTCCTTATTAATGTCATAGATACAATACAGTTGGTGGTGCAGAGCTCCGGGAACTGAATGAAGTACAATGTTGGTGCTGGCTTTGTATTTTCAACTTTGACCTTTTGTCCACAGGCTGACTTCATTTTATCCTGGGGCTCAGGGCCTATGATAATTTCAAGACATTTTCTCTTCAAGGGGGCACCAAAATAGGCTGTCCCAGGAACCAACTCTTCTACCTTTTCTGGAACAAATGAAGGGATAGAGCCTAGGGAGATGGCGAACGAAATGGAGACGTGTGCACCTTGGGCCTTTGGTGACTCCAAATGAATCTTGAGATTTTGTCCTCTTCTTAGCATTCCTGGGGCTATCACAGGGGTGCAAGCTGACTTGGAATTGGCAGCAGACATCAAATCAAGTCAACAAGCATTGATTAGCACTTAGCTATGCACTAGACTCTTTGTTAGATACTAAGAATATAAAGAAAGGCAAAAATGTGGCTCCCTGTCCTCAAGGAACTTAAATTTTAATGGGAAGAATAACATGTCAAACAATTAGAAATAAGATATATGTGCTCTAACCTAGTCTAGTCTCTCATATATGCTCAGTAGATTAGAGTTATTCTGGGAGAGTAAGACATTAGCAGCTCAGGGACCAAAAATAGTCTTCTGGTAGGATCTGAATTGAGTCTTGAAGGAAGTTAGGGATTCCAAGGTGAGGGAGGTAAAGTATTCTATAAACACAGGAGAGTGCAAAGACCCAGAAACCAGAGATGGGAGTGTCATGTTCAGAGTAGTAAGAGAGATGTTAGAATGGTCATTAGTGGAATGTAATGAAATCATGGAAACCATGTAAGTAAACTGTATAGTAAGTGACCACACACTTTTTTTCTAGATGCAGAAATAGCATTTAACTAGAGTATTTAAAGAGAAGGGAAAGAGTAGTTGTGATTTTTAAATTTAAATTTATTCATTTAGTTAATTAATTTAGAATATTTTTCCATGGTTACATGATTCATGTTCTTTCCCTCCCTTCCTACCTCCCTCTTCCTGTAGCCAATGAGCAATTCCACTGGGTTTTACAAGTATCATTGATCAAGACCTGTTTTCATATTATTAATATTTGCAATAGAGTGATCATTTAGAGTCTACATCCCCAATCATATCCCCATCAAACTATGTTTTCCTTCTATGTTTCTACTCCCACAGTTCTTTCTCTGGATATGGTTAGCATTCTTTCTCCTAAGTTCTTCAGAATTGTCCTGGATCATTGCTGCTAAGAGTAGTTGTGATTGCAGGTACATATAAGACTGGCAACAACTCCACTGTCTTTGGGCCAAAGGTGCTACATAAATGTTGGCTATTATCTTTTAAAATAACTTATATTTGTAATAATATAATATAATATAATATGATATGATATAATATAATATAATATGAATTTATA
>NW_025372858.1:0-5397 GCF_016433145.1 Gracilinanus agilis
TTTCTTTTTTCTTTCTCTCCTTTCTCCTCCTCCTCCATTTCCTCCTCTTCCTTCTCCTCTTCTTTCTTCCCCTTCTTTTTCTCCTTCTTCCTTCATAATCTCCCTCTGAATTGGGGTCTCCACATGGGAAGCTAATGTTTAAGGCCAAAATGGAGGCATTTTCCCATTTTCTTTTACCCTACAATCTTATGTGGCATATGATCCCTTTTCACATGTTTTGCTTTATATTTGCTCTTATTTTAAGAGTCCACTAATATACACTACTAGAATTACATGGGGGAAAGAGTAGATGTGGTCAGGGTACAATGATATAGTGGACAATGTTTATAAATACACAGTAGTGTTACAAGTCAATCTGGTTTCTTCATTCTACCTTTAGGGAACTAAGCCTTATTTATTCAATTATCTCTTTAGCTAAAGTCCTCTCTTCATCCAGGTCTTTGCCACAGTTGTTTCTTCAGTTTCTGTTATCTCTAACAGTTAGCTTTTCTTTGGCAAAGATGCTGATGTCTTAGTCTTTCAGTATCTTCTTCCTACTACCAGGTCCAGATGGTGAGAACTCAGACCTTAGATTAGATATCTCTCTCTCAAAAAGTTCACCCAGTTCAGCATTTCAACATAAGCATCAAGCCAATTGCCTTTTTCACTTAGACTCACTTGGCCATAACTCTGGAAGGGTCTCCCACCATTTAACTTTGCTCTCTTATTTCCCAGTCAAGACTGACTACCTCTCTAACCTTCTAAGCTATCTCTCCCTTCATGCTCCAGTTTTCTAACTTCTTTCTTTTAATTTTTGCCTTATTTTCTTTCATTTTGGTTTAGTACACAGCAGTGCTTCTCCAAGTGTAAAGGAAGTTTAATCAGGTGTGTCTTAAAACTCATCATACCTTAAAACATTCATATTCTCTTTCATCCTGATTTGGCATCATGACATCATGAAAGCAGCTCTCTCTGGGAGATGCAAAGCTGCTGCCTCCTCAGGTAGTGTGGAGAGGAGTAAAGAAAGAAGAGGTTCTAGGAAAGGGAAGTGGGAAGACAGAGGAATCCCAAGTCCTGGGTAGTTTTCTAGAAACCCAATTGCCTAGGGATTTTCTTTTGTTAATTGTTGATTCCTTTAATGATTTAAATGTTCAGTATGTTCTGATATCTAAATGTCTAAGAGTACTGTGCCATGTATAAAAACAGAAACACTGGACTATAGCAAGCATAATCTCTGTAGACCAATTATAATTGTGGGTTCTGACCCCAAAGAAGATAGCAATGTTTATGCTACCTCCACCTACTGCCCTAGATTGGAATCAGCTTCCTTGCATATTCTCTGAGCACTACAGTTCCTTTTAGATTTAGACTAACAATATGCTTCTTGTACTATGTCTTGTGTTGATGTTTCTCTTGCTTTCTTTAGCTGAATTTCAAACCCATCAATTTAACCAGGTTATAATTTGTTATCATTTCATGGAACTTTGGAGATGATCTATTCTGACCTATTTATTTTAACCTGAAATGCTCCAACTAACAAAATAGAGGTGAAATAATGCCCACTGCCATGCAGCTAGTACATGGTACAGCCAGGATTCAAACTCAGGTCTTTTGAGACTTTGCCTCCAAGTTCAGTGCTATTTTCATTACATTTCATTACATTCATTACATTACATTTCATGACAGAAGGTTCCTTTGATGCTAATAATAATGGAGATATCTCTTTCCAGAAGACTTTATGGATTCTAATTACATTATTATTTTCAGCATGTTATGAGGCTCCTATTTTCCTTCTGTTCTTTTTCCCATACTTCAGTTGAATGGCTTGCTAAATTTTAAGCATACAGGTAGAAAAATAATTCTTTCACCAGAGCATGGGAGGAATTGTGTTGGAGGAGAAAGAGTGAATAATTAGGGGTCAGAAATCTATGTTATGATCCTATAAATCTACCTCTTACTTGTATGGTCTTGGGTAAGTTACTTCAACTCTTTGGAACTCTCAGGTTGAACTAGGTTATTTCTAATATCCCTTCTAGTCCTGCCATTCCTCGACTATAATCCTTCTCTCTCTCCGTGGGACAAGATTTGGCATTAAAATTTCTCTTCTTAGTATCAAAACAAAGATTGTCTTACCATAATTTTCTTTTAAAAAATCCTTGCCTTCTGTCTTAGAATCAATACTAAGTATCAGTTCCAAGGCAGAAGAGTGATAAGGCTTAGGCAATTGGGGTTAAGTGACTTGCCCAGAGTCACACAATTAGGAAGTGTCTGGGGTCAAATTTGAACCCAGGACTTCCTATTTTCAAGCTTTGGTCTCTCTCCACTGAGCCACCCAGCTGCCCCCATTACTTCCTAATATCCATTCTTGTCCACACAACAGAAATAAAGGTTTTTTTTGCCTAATATTTTATGATTTTATTGAACTATGATAAATTAATGAAATACTATATTATTTGCCCTTTATACAGATAGCTAAGTTCAAATTCCTTTATGAATTTAAAAAAAACCAACTCTACTCTCATCTAAGCATGATCTTAAGAAATCTAACAAAAGAAAAATATTTTTAAAGGTAGATTTTTAAAAATAAGTGCTTAAAACAAAAAAAATTAAAATGGAAATAGTCCATTCAAGTGATAACATTTGTATAACCCAATGGATTTGCTTATAGGCTCTGGGAAAGGGAGAGGGAAAAGTCGAGGGAAAGAAAATGAATCATGAAACATGGAAAATATTTTAAAAAACAATAAAAAGTACTTCAATCATCATTATTGTGGTACAAAAATAAAAATGGTACCTTCTGATATTACTAATATTGTCATATAGGAAGAATGAAATACAATTGGCTAATCTTTTATCATATGGATTATACACAATTTACCAGAAGTTGCTAGTTCAGCAGTCTGATGGGACAAGCTCAGACAGGACTATTAGTTAATAGTATCTCAATTCTTCATATTTGACAGAATTTGTCCATTGTTTGCTTTTTTCGTTTTTCTGATAAGACTTAACCCCAGCCTAAGAAGTGCCTGATAAATCAATGATCTTTAGTGTTTGCTCCCACGTAGAAGTAATTTATCTTTGTATGGAAGTTGTGCATAGAAATATAGTCACTGAGAACTGGTGTCTTGATATTTTTGCTATGGTGTTACAACCAAACACCCCAGAAACAATGCCAGTGTGTTTTAATGAAGCAATATTACAGCAAAAATGATGTTCTTATCTTTACCAGGGCTGATAAAATAAAAAAAATGCTACCAGAGGGACACCCTACTCTCCTGCAAAAAAGCAACAGAGGAAGTCAGCTTTTTAAATTAGGTAAATGTTGTTCTTTTAAGTACCTTAAGTACAATTATTGTCCATTTAATTCTCTCTCTCTCTCTCTCTGATTGTGGGCATCATCTGACCTTAACCCCTTTTTTGCCTTGGAACCAATACATAGAATTGATTCTAAGATGGAAGGTAAGGATTTTAAAAAATAGTTTACAAACATTTCTTTATTTTTTATCTCTTACCACCCAATTGAAACTCAGCTTTCTTTTTAAGACCTTAATTTCTCTTACTAAGTCCAAAAGACATTGTCATAATCTTTCTAATCCACAGTTACTTCCCAATTCTTGCTCTTTCATTATCCCTCAACAAACTTTTCTTTGGAATTCACACTGATAACACTGTCCAAACTTTGCCAATGCAACCTACCACCCTCCTGTATACACGTCAGCAGCCAGCATATCACTTTTATTTCCACTGTCACCCCTGCCATCTTTAGTGATATTAATATTCACATTCTCTTGTGACAATGATGGTTAACATTTATACTCTGCCTTAATTTTTGCAAGGTGCTTTGCATACATTATCACTTCTGGTCTTCACCACAACTTTGTGAAGCTGGTGATATTATCTCACATTTCAGAGATGAGGAAATAGACTGAGAAAGGTTAAGTTACTGGGTGAAGGAAACACAGCTAATGAGTATCTGAGGCAAGACTCAAAGCCACTTCCTCTCCCTGCTCGTTCCAGTACTCTTTCTACTACCCTAGACTTTCTTCACATTACAGCTTTCCCAAACCCTGTAATTTCCCTCTTCACTCTACCTCAACCTCCCACTGGCATAGATCCCTTACATCTTCTTGTCCCTTGACACTTGCCTACCTTCAAGATTCAAAACTCTGAAATTATCTTCTGTGATGACAATTTTCTGTTTATCCTGGCTCTTCTACCATGTTTCATTTCCTAAATCTTTTCTTCACTATAATCATATTAGTCCCTCCTTGTCCATCTTCCATCTAATGACTTCATGTTTTTTCATCATCTTGCCTTAATAAGCAGTCACTTCAACATGAACCATCTTTCAACCTTAAATCTCTTTGCATTACTGTTCCCATTCCGTTATTCAAAACCTTGGATCACTTTCACAATCTGTTTTCTCTGCTTCTACTTTCAAACTGTTATATGCTCCCTGACTCAAATTTCCCTTCTCTCCAATCCATCTTCTACATATCACAGGTTTGACCATGTAATTTGCCTGCTCAATAAACTCTACTAGCTTCTCATTACTCTTGGTACCAAAAATGAGAGCAGTAAAACAAGTAGAACTTGTTCCTAATCCTTTCTGTACACTATCCCTCCTCCCAATTCTTCCTTCCTGTAGGCAGAATTTTCCTACTCTGGGGTGGGTTTCCTTGAAAGTTTCCCCTCCATTGTCTATGAAAGATTGCACCTATTTTGGATATGGAGTGGGGATGGATTGGAAACAGAGTGTCTCTGGTGTCCCTTTGCTTTCCTTTCAGTTACCCTGCCATCATATTTTAACTAAATTCTTTGCTACTTAATTTACAGTTACTAATTGACATTTGAATTGATAACATTTATTGGAAGGATGATTTGAGCCATGTTTACCTAATTGTATTATACCTAACACACTCCACGGAACCTTAAGTAATAGCTAGAGGTGTCAGAGATTTTCATGGTGCCCTGGATTTCAAGTAAATACTAGGTAATTTGAGGTAGGAGAAAGAATTAACTAGGAGATCAGGAAATGCTTTACTGAGGAAGTGGCATCTGAGCTGAGCTTTGAAGGAAGCTAGCATTCAAAGAAAGGAAGGTTAGCAGGGAGTCTGTTCCAAGAATGAGGGATAATCTTGTGCAAAGACAGGGAAATGGTAAATGGATTGTTGATTTAGGGGAACAATAATACTGTTTGTTTAGAAGATAAGTACACAAGGGAGTTTCAAATAAGTCTAGGTAGTAAATTTGGAGCCAAATTATGTAGGTAGTTTCAGGCATACACATGTGTGGGGATGAGCTTGTGTATGATCTTTTCCTTCCTTCCTTCCTTCCTTCCTTCCTTCCTTCCTTCCTTCCTTCCTTCCTTCCTTCCTTCCTTCCTTCCCTCCCTCCCTCCCTCCTTCCTTCCTTCCT
>NW_025372859.1:0-3164 GCF_016433145.1 Gracilinanus agilis
GAAGGAAGGAAGGAAGGAAGGAAGGAAGGAAGGAAGGAAAGAAAAGATAAAAGTTAGAAGGGAAGTAGATTGAGTTAAAATGTAAAAATGCTTTTTAAACAACAGAATGCTGGAACTCAAAGTGAGCTGTATCACATATCTAGGAGGGCCTTTTAGTTGTTACCTAGTCCTTTCTCTGCCTCTAGTCGGGACTCTGCTTCAACCCTTTTAAAGAAAACTATAGGTCTGGAACCATGCCCTGGGAGTTAATCCTCTCCTCCACACATACACCACAAGAGTCTTCTTGAAAGTATCCAGTGTTCTCATCTTTCTCATCTTTCTGCTAGTGCTCAGAATATCGAATCATAAGACTTAATAGAACTGAGATCAAGCTGGCAAAATTTTATAAAGGGCCATCCAATCATATTTTAATATGGAAATTGAATACCATTCTCGGCAGGCCTTGCACAATTAAACATTCAAGTGCCAGTTAGAGAAAGCTTGGTAAAAGCACAAGGTTGGATTTGAAATCCTGGTGAGGGTTACGAGGCCATCAATGCAGAGCATTATCATTATCATTGCTAAACGATACATTAATTGGCTTTAAACCATAGGGAGGAATGTGTTAGCAGTAAGAACTCAGCTCCAAGATTAGAAAGTCTCTTGTCACTGTTTGATCATCTATTCTTCAGCTCTGGAAGCCACCAAGCTTCTGTATAAAACTCCATTTGAGGTTGGATTATTTTTGGTTGGTGAAAAGCAAAATAAAAAAAACCGATCAAGAGCTAATGGGGGAGAAAATAGAGAGAGCTTTGCCTAATTCAACTTGGGCTTTCCCACAGGACATTCATTTCTCTCTAAAGGGTTTGGAATAGGTATGCTTCTATTTGGTAGTCTTCAGGCCTGAAATCAAAGTTCTGGAATGCCCCAGGCCATGTGACAAAGATGTTTGCCCCTGTTTTCTCTCTCCATCCCAGACCATCCCTTTCTTCCAGATTCTCTCTAGGTTGGGATTAGAAAGCTGGGAATGAGGATATGCCAAGTGGGAATGATTCAGATGCTCTGAGGGACCTTCACTAGGATGACCTCACAGAGAAGATAGAGAATGAAAACTCATCAGCTTCCCCCTTCCCCACTGAGCATGTTCCCCTTTCCTTACCCCCACCCCCAATCTTTAGTATGACAGAAGGCTTGTGACACTGCTCTCTTTTGCTGGAAAAAATGCCTAGAAAGCTTCAAAGAGAAAAAGGGGGCGGGTAAAGGTTTAAAAAACTGATTACATTATAAAGAGTAAAAGCTGACAGTCTCAAAAATAATGATCTGGATTTGCTCTCATTTAAAAAGAAAACAAAAATACCCAGCTGCTCAGTGCTTTCATTGCTGCCATAGCCCTGACTATTGGCCACATTTGGAATTAAAAATACATAAGCACTTTCTGAAAAAGTTGCTAATTTGAAGGTCATTAGCAGCAAAAAAACATATTTCTTTTATTTATATAAAAAAGCATATAATAATGCCATTAATATTTACTCTCCTTTCTGGCCACAAAGCTCTTAACTGTCTCCCATGTAAAGCGCCTATCTTTGCTTCAGCTTCCAGCTATAGAATTCCATTGTAATTAACCTTCTAGGAATGTCTCCTTTCTAAAACACCCGGCTTGGCTTGGAAGATGGGGCTTGTGGGTTGCAGAGGAATCGAATGGGTCTGGATGGCCATCAGAGTCATTGCAATGAAAAAGGCATCGCATTGGAGGGCATTTCAAACAGTCATATTCTGATGGGTTCAGATGCTCTCATCTCTATAATGAGGATGATTTTTTTTTGTTAATTCCTCCTGTGTGCCCTGGCTCTCCGGTCCTGTCTTCTTTTTGTCTTTGGCACAGCTGGCCAGCTGGCCACACCTCCCTCAGGGCCCAACCTGTACCAATGGGTTCATGCTGCTCATGTGTAATTATAAACAGCCCTTTTAACGCACAGCCCACCATCTGTCCACATCTGTAAAGGAAGTTTCCACACCTCTCCCTGCCACTCAGGGTGAGTTAGATTTGACTTCACAGAGCTGTCAACTCCAGGACCCTAGGAAGCTTTTAGCTGTCCAACCACTTCCTTAGATTTCTGTGTTCCCTTGTGGCCTCCCAAGTCTGACTTTTCTACCCTCCCTCGCTTCCCTCTCCTCAGCTGTTTGTTTTATGAGATAAATTACTTGAAGATCAGCCTGTCAGCAGCTCTCCTGTAAATTTGCTACATGCAAAAAGAAAAGAAAAAAGGGGGGAGGGGGAGGATTAAGGGGAGGGGTGGTGGAATGGGCAATGAGGCTGGGGTTTTGCTGTTGCCATAGAAATACAGAACTGAAACTGACAATTGAAAAGCATTTCAGAGGGTGAAAGAGAGGAAGGAGAAGAGAAAAGTACATAAATTCATTTTAAGAAAGAGGCTGATCAATAGGTTGTTACATAAAATAAATATAGAGTGAGAAAGATGGCGAGATAGAGCCCCCTGCCAGGGAATGCGAAGAGAGATGAGTGGAACAGACAGTCATGGAAAATAGAAATGAGATAAGAAGTGAAATTGCCAGACCCGCAATTACAGAAACATACGTTATGGTATCTGAAGAGATCCATAGTCATGGAAACCATCCCCAAACATGCACTTAATGCAGAGGAGATGACAAAGGAAAACAATGGTGTGTTCCACAGGGAAAAAATTAAATTTGCAGAGGATGGCCAAGAATGTATTTAGTAGGTGATAAATCCTCTGGCAGTGGCTTACATGGTGATGTTGTCATCACTTTCGCAAAACACTCTCACTACATGGGGAAAGGGGCTCCTCGAATGAGGGAATAGTAAAAGTTGTGGGAAAGCTCTCACTTAGACTAGCTTCTCTAGGTTCTCTTTCCTGACCTATATGTAATATGCAGACATATATAGTCATGCGTGTGTGTTTCCACACATATGTATGTACCTTTGCATGCATATATATGTATATATATATATATATATATATACATTATGTATGTTAGCAACAGACTTTAAATCGTGGATCAGTATAGATTAATATTGGGTAGAAAAAGTTTCCTCCCTATACCAATGAAATAGTAGATTTACTTCAATATGGAGTGAATGAATAAACAAATAAGAAATTAAATGGTGTGTCTCGAGGGAGGGATGGGGGGAGAGAGAGAGAGAG
>NW_025372860.1:0-1077 GCF_016433145.1 Gracilinanus agilis
TCTGAGCTGAGAACTTGGCCTCATCTTTCAATGAACAAAAGTTGGACTTCTCTTATCCTGTACATCTCACCTAGCTTATCTGCCTCCTTTCCCTTTTTGGTTTCAAGATCAGAGGAAAAGGTCATTCTTCTCTTTAAAAAAACCTCTTTCCATGCACAAAGAATCCCATCCCATCCCTCATCTAAGTCCATCTATTCCTCCCTCCAGTGCCCCAATTTTTCTATCCTTTTCAGCCTTTCCCACACTAATGAGCTAATGATTCTCTTCCTCTGGGAACTAAGAAACCATTTCTCCTCAGTGCTCCAAACACTCTCAATTGAGCCTTCATCCCCATGAGATACTGTTCAACATCTGTCTCCAGGTTCAGGACTAAACTACTAGCGATGGCCATTTGCTGTGAGTTGTATCAGTGCCTTTCCCTTGTTTTCTCTGGTACACTTTCCCCCTGAATCCTCAGTCTGGCTCTCCTGAAGCCCCAGGCCACCTCCCTAAATTAGACCTCTCTAGTGTTCCTTCGTTTTAGAGCCTTCTCTCTTGTGATTGGCTGCCCTAGAACTGGGATCTTATGAAGGCAATATTAGAAATTAAGTCTTTTTACATTAGTTTAGAGATAAGAAAGGGAGGAGCTGGCTTGAGAGAGAATTGGAATTTAAAACAGATCTGAGACACAGTGTCAGTTTGAAATGTTGATAGTGTGTCAGGGAGGTGTAATGGTTTTTCTGTGGCAGTTAATCTCTGGCAGTTACTCTCTCTTTGAGTGTTGGGAGCCCGTGACATCTCTCTGTCTCCTTACTATCTGAGATAGAAGGAAAGGAGGGAAAAACCTGAAAGAGAGAAGTGATTTCCTTTTTCAGCTTGGGAAACACTAGTGACTGTCTATTGCTGTTTTATAAAATGTTTTATCTCTGAAAAGACCAAAGACAGACCTGGTCTTTGGTTTGGACTCCCAGACTCCAAGTCCTATCTTAGTTCTTACTGAGGCTCAGCCAGCTGACCAAGTTATTTTTATAACTTGCAGACAAAGTTAAGAATTATATACTTCTTATAAGGATAATAGTGTTAGTTTATTGTAGAATA
>NW_025372861.1:0-5981 GCF_016433145.1 Gracilinanus agilis
AGGAAGGAAGGAAGGAAGGAAGGAAGGAAGGGAGAGGGAGAAAGGGAAGGATGGAGAATGTATATTTTATGTCATACATATATATATATGATATAGTTGAATATACTTTCTATCACATGAAGCATACATAAACATATGCACACTTCATTCCATAGGACTCTCTGGTCCCAAGTATCAGAACGACCAGTGCAAGAATAACCTGAGTTATACATGATGATAAGTAAAGTCAGAGGAGAAAAATAAAATAGCTCCATGAGGAGCTGGGGGAAGTAGGAGGTCGAGTACATTCAGAGTAAGTGGAAGGCATTTAGGTGGTGAAGTGCACAGAACTCTGGACTCGGTACAATGAAGACCTGAGTCTGAATCCTGCTTCAGGCACCAACTAGCTGCAAAACCCTGAGCAAGTCAATTAACCTTCTGTTCCTCAGTTCCATCGACTATAAAATGAGGATAACTCCTAAGGTTGTTGTGATGATGATCAAATGGTATAACATTTGTAAAATACTTTGCAAACCTTAAAATGATAAAACAAATGCTAGCAATTTTTATATTATTCTAATTATGAGAAAGAAAGCACTAGCAGGATAAGTTGGATGATAAGGCCTGAGAAAGGTCTTCTGAAGAAAATAGGATTTGAGCTGAGTCTTTAAGGAAGATAGGGATGCCAAGAGGACAGAAGTGAGGAGGAATAGCATTGCACAGAGGTGAGAGATAAGGAATTACATGAGAGAAATAGCAAATAGGCTGTAGTAGCTGGATCACAAAGTATGAGGAGAAAATAGAAAGATAGGAACAGTTGTGAAGGCTTTTGAACCCCAAATAATATTTTATATTTGATCCTAGAAAAAAAAGAGAGCAACTGGAGTTCACTGATTTAAAGATGGAAGGAAATTTAGAGGCCCTCTAGTCCAATGACCTTATTTATTTTAAAGAAAACCAATGTTCATAAGATTAGCAAAGATGACAAAAGACAAATTTGAAAGGGGATGTAGGAAAAGAAGCATGTTTGTGAGCTGTTATTATTGCACATGTTGTGAATTGGCCTATTGTGGGGAAAAATTTAGAGCTATACCCACAAAATTACTACAAGCATACAAATTTTAAACCAGCTAAACCACTATCAGGACTATAACTCAAACAGGTCAAAGAAGGAAAATGCCTATATGTGCAAAAATATTTATAGCGATTCTTTTCATAGTAGCAAAAACTGGCAGATAAACCCAGTGGATAAACCAAATATGATATATACATGTAATGAAATTTTATTATGACATAAGAAATAACAAAATTGAGAGCTTTAGAGGAAATTGGCAAGACCTATATAAGAACTGATGCAGAGTGAACTAATAGAATAATTTATACAATGGCAATATTACAAAGAAAAACAATTTGGAAAGATTTTAAAATTGTTAAGGGAATTGATAAACCATGAATCCAGATGCCTACAAGTAAAACAGATCACTCACTTCCTTCAAGAAAAGTGATGGACTTAAAATAAAGAACAAGATAGACATTTTAAGTCATGGCCATTGTGGGAATTTATTTTTCTGGACTTGCATATTTGTTGCGAGCATTTTATTTTATTTTATTTTTAATCATTTAATTAGAAGGGCAGTAGAAGGAGAAATAATAAAGGTTTGTTAAAAATTAACTAATTGAAAAATAAACTTTGAGAGTGAGGCTATAAGATACAAAGTGTTTCTTTCCATCCTTAATGCTATGATCTTTCAGTATCTCTAATTTGCCGCTGGAATGCTTGCAAAATATCTGTTCTTATAGAGCCTGAAGTAAGGATTTAAGTCCACTGTATTATTTTTTCTAATTACTAGAAGAAAGTGACCATTTTTCAGAATCTGGCAATATTACTTTTCGATTTCCTTTCTCTCAATCAGGTAGCAGTAAAATCTTTCTAAACAACAACAAAAGAAGAGCTTGTCAGTCCTCCATGTGTCTGCATTCAGGAGTTTTTACAGATTAAAATATATATAACAAGAAAGAATACAGAGACAGACCTAGGCATCTGTGTGCCCTAGGCAAGGTTTGAAAATTGTGCTCTCTTGCATTTGAAAATTGCATCCCTTTTCCCCTGTCCCATGACCATATCCATGGGTAGCTTAGTAACTTCACTATAATTCAAGTACTGAATTATAGTACCTGTCACAAAATAAATACTAACAATTCCGCTTAACATACTACTTTATGGTTTGTAAAGGGATTTCATTGCAAAGACCTTTTCGGATAGGCATTCTGAGTACTTTTAACATCACTTTAGAGCTAGGAAAACTGAGGCAAAAGAAATTTAGAGGTATTGTCCATAGCCACATGTCTGGTGAGTATCAAACAAGGGAATCAAACTTAATTCTCAAGATTCTAAATTTGTTACTCTTTCTACTACCCTATGCTGCCTTTCAACCATTTGTCTCCAAGAATAGACTCTTCTGGCATTAAAAATCTATGCATTTGAAAGAACAACCACCAGGACAACAAAAATTAAACATCATGTACTAGTAACAATTAAGTTTGATTCCAAAGAAAGAGATGAAAATATGTATTTCCCTTCCATCTTTGCAGAATGAATGATGGTAGATGTGGAACATAATGTCAAGTAAACAACTTGGGGTTTACATTTTAGGATATAAAAAAGAAAGCAGGTGATGAATTTCACATTAAACCAGGAGGACATTCTAGAAAACTTTGCCAAAGTTTTCAGAGTCACAGAATGTTAGAAGTCTCAGCAACCTTAGAGGACATTTGGGTCATACCCTGATTTTGTAGATGAGGTGACTCAGGCATAAAGAAATGAAGGAACTTATTTAATGTCCTGTGTAAATATTTTGACAATTTTTTATTTTATTGGAGTGGCTACTCCTTCCACAGAAACAGATTGAAATTCTTTCATGATTTAGTATAAGGTCTTTGAAAGTTGCTCTAACTGGAAAATCCATCCCCCTATAACCAATTGGGTGATAGGTCTTTCTAAACTCAGAGTGGCGATATGAATAAAACTTGAGAGAAGCATCTAGGAACTAAAGACAGGGCTCTGTCCTTGATATTGGCCCATTAAACGTTTTTTACCAATGATTTGGATAAAGGCATAAATAATATGCTTATTGATTTTCTATATAGCAGGAAATAAAGAGGGATAGATTAGATGATAAGATCAAGATCTTGAAAATATCAAGACAGAACTTTGGATTAAGTGTAATAACACAAATTTAATCAGATAAACCTAGTATCCTGATAACTACAGTAATAATAATGATAGTAGCATTGACAGAGTATTTTTAAGATATGATAAAGATATAGTAATAATAACAATAGCCTTTATATACTACTTTAAAACAAAGTGTTTTGTGTTTGTTAACTCATTTGATCCTAAATTTATTTTCCAAAAAAGAAAGAGAAGACATGGTTAGATAACAGCACATGTGAAAAAGATCCAAACATTTAATCAACCTACAAATTCAATATGAGTCAGCAGTCTTATGCAGTAGTCAAAAAAATGCTATTTCAGCCTTAGGCTGCAAGTCTAGTGTCTAGATAAGCCCTATTTAGGTCCTATAAAGACTTAAACATTTAATCAATTTACAAATTCAATGTGAGTCAGCAGTCTGGTGCAATAGTCTAAAAAAAAAAAACTAATTTAGCCTTAGACTGCATAAATCGAAGTCGTGTCCAATATGAAAAAGGTAATAATTCTGCTTTGGTAAGATCATGTCAGCTGTAAGTAATTCAGTACAATTCAAGAACCCTTTCGTGTCCCCTTAGCACAAGGAATAAGGGAGACGAAGAAAGAAATGGAAAAACCCTGATCTGAAAGACCATACTTTTCCTAGCATGTCAGAGTTAAGTAAATATGAGATAATGTGAGGAGTGAGTGAGCAGTAACACCTGAGACCAACAGGAAGACTTCCTGTCCTGACCAGAGTTTAAAGGAAGGTAAGAAGCAGAACTGAAGAGAAGGATGTGTTGCAGATAGAATGAGTAGCCTGAGAAAAGATACAAATAGGAAAAGGGTCAGCTAGACCCTTTGGCTGAACTATAGGATTTCTGAAGAGGAAGAGAGGAAATAAGTCTGTAAATATATATAATTATATTAAAATATGTAAATTATATGAAAATAAATATAGAGAATGTGATTGCATTTGGGCTCTAGATATCAAGCTAAGGGATTTTTCGTAGAGGCCAAGGAAAGCCACTGAAGAAACTCGAATGGAGCAATGATATGATAGGTCCAGTACCAAAGAAGATTACATAGACTAGCCCAATCAGTTTCAAGAATTTGAAGTATTGGCACACAGAAAATAAATTTGAATTGTTTTACTTGACTCCATAGTAGAACTAAAAAATATGAGTTGATATAGCAGACAGGTAGGTTTTATCTCAACATAAAGGGAAATTCCTCTTAATTTAAGCTATGGAAAAAATAGAATAAAATACATTTGAAGATAATGCATTCTCAACAACTAAGAGTTCTTAAGTGGGGATTGGATGACCTATTCAGTTAATCATTGAGTTTAAATTTAAAATGCACACACACACACACACACACACACACACACAGTGCCTTCCAGCTCTAAGATTTTACAATTTGCTGTGGAAAAATGCTTGCTATGTTCTTCCCTGCAAGGATCCACACTTTGGAAGCTTTAGTACTATGGGAGAGACCTGTGTAAACAAATTTGGTGAGCCCTAATAAACCCATCTTTTGGAGTATCGGGAAACAGGCTATTATATTTTCTTTAAGTGGCTAGTACAATAATAGCTTATTCTCATCTCCTGACCCCTCTTTCCAAGGACCCCTCTTTCCAAGGACCCAAGTAAGGATTCCGAGTTGCACATTTGATGACAAAAACACAGCTGTATATGGTTTGCATGCATCATTAAATGGTGCCAAGAATTATAAGAACCCTGAGGTGTCTTTTTTGAAAAAATGCTTCTCTGCAATGACTAACTTCTAAGGAGAACAAAAGCCCAAATAAATTTTTTAAACCTAAGAGCTGCGATAATGAGCAAGTTTCAAAAAGGGATTTCTTGTTGACAAAGGTAGAAGAAAGAACATTTATACAAAGGCAATTTACTTACTTTGCCAGTAACTTTCTGAATTCCCATTACCATTTCTCTGAGCTATTTTTTATTTCTGCAACTCATTCCTGTTTGTTACATCAGAGTTTGTTGCTATGGAAATGACGGAGATAGCACAAATTCAGCATGATGGCCATTTTCCAAACAGATAAGCAGCTTTTCTTTGCATAAAGGGAATATGTACCTTTCTCAGATCTTCTCCATGTTTGCATATTACTTTTGAGAGATGAATATAGGGCCTCAGCTTGTAATTTAATAATGAGAAAGACAGCCCATTAGGTGTGGCTGGATCTATTATAGAAATGACATTTACATAAGGATATATATAGTAGCCCTTAATAAATGATTGTTGAATGAATGCTGGATGAATACTTATGAAAGGTCAAACACAGTCATTTATTGATTGGTACTGACTCTTTTAAAGAAGACAGATGCCCAGAACCATAGAATTTTAGAGCTAAATGAGACAGAAACCAAGAGCTTTGTTGAAAGGTTAACAAATTAGATTGACATCAATAACTTAAATGAATAAATTTGCTAATTGTTCTTTGCAAATCATATTATTATTTTAGATTAATGAAGATATATACTATTCCTTCTTAAAAGACTAAAAGCCTTGTTCCCAGTCAGATGACATGTTCTCTTCACAGCAAATATTCAGAATATCCCTATGCAATTTCCTAGAGCTCCGGAACTTTCAGAAGAAATGATTCCTGGACTTTAAAAGTTTTTAAATATGAATGTAGAGCACCAGGGTGGGAAGAGATTCAGTGTTCTTCTTAGGAAAGTAAGGAGAAAAGTCTTGCTTCTGAACAGGTCCTGCCATGCCCAAATTTTGCAGTAGGCTACTGCCACTCTGGCTTCTACCTCCCTCTTTTCTTCTTCTCTCCTCCTCC
>NW_025372862.1:0-2317 GCF_016433145.1 Gracilinanus agilis
TATATATATATATAATTGATTTCATATTGCTTTTTCAATGTTTGGAGGAAGGACAGAAGAGAGAGAGAGGATTTGAAACAAAAAAATTAATGTCAAAAATCATTAGCTGATTAATTATAGAAAAAGACAAGAAATGAATGCTAAAATCAATTAGCTAATTTAAAAAAAAGATTCACTGTTGTGGCAAATTGGGCCCCTATCTCATTTGAACGATAAACAGTGATTCTAGTTTTCTTATATAGTATAAAGAGTCAAACAGTCTATGCAGAAGGAAAGCAGAAGGAGGAATTTTTTTTTAAGTATCGTCTGACTTTAAGACTAATACATCAAAGTCTTACAATGCTATATTTGTTTAGAACAGTCATACATAAGGTCTTCAGAAATATTTTTGTTGTTTATTTGTTTGTTTTGAATTGCTTTATTTTTGGGGCCAGAGCTTCATAAATCTTATCGATTATTTCTTTGTTCTTACTGATGATATCATTTGTTGTAAAATGTCTCAGCAGATGTATGTAGTAATCATTTGCATTGATAATTAAAAGCTTCATGTTTTTCAAGAAATCTCCTTAATCTTAATACCTTACTTTTGAAATTATCTTCAATTTATCCTGCATACATGTTGTATATAAATGTGGTTTTTTTTTGTATATTGTCTCTCCTACTTGGACAATAATTATCTTAAAAACAGTGACCGACTCCTTTTGCCTTTGTTTGTACATCTAATGCTTAATTACAGTGCCTGACACATAATAGAATCTTAATAAATAGGGTTTATTAAGAGAAGGCAAGAATCTCTTGCATGAGGGTTTGCTGAGCTCTTCTCAGAGCTGCCTTTATTCTTTGGTGTACACCTGCTACACAGCTCTCACCTGAGGTTCCATGAAGATGTAGCATGAGAAGCAACCGGATCCTCCTAAGCCATCTTGGCAGATTGGCTAAACTAGTTTAAAGTAAACCAACATGTCTCAAAGCTTTTATTGAGGTTAGAAGGGTCTACCCTAGGCATGTGAAGAGTTTCCTTGATGGAAAGGCGGTATGATAACAGTGAAAGAGGCACTGTGGAGTGCTTACAGCTTAGCTAGACATAAAAAAACACAAGGATATCCAGTGTCACTCAAGCAATCACCAATTGTATTGATTTTTATTTTGCCACTGGATTTTGACTATGGAAAGGAGAGGCCAAAAAATTGGTGCAACTCTGATTCCCTTAAATCTAATTTTTACACAATTCAAAAGATATCACCCAGTGATATGTTAGTCCTTTTCGAGCACAGAAAATAATAAACACTTAATAAATGCTTGTTGATTGATTAGGTGTCATTTTCTTTGTCATGTCCTTGATACATATCATAGAAAGAGTTAAAAAAAACAAAACTCTTTCGGTTTATTTTGGTTTATGTCAGTTCAGTGATTAGTCCTCTTGGTAACTTTCAATGTTACCATCAAAATTCATCCTTTTTTAAAAATCCACCACCATAGAAGGAACAGATAGAATCTTAAATGCAGATTGAAGCATATCATATTTTACTTTATTTCTCCAGTGAATTTTTCTGTAGTGTTAATTATGTCTTCTTTTGTAATTTGATAAACCTGGAAATATGCATTGTATTATAAACCATATATAACTTATATTATGGGAGGGAAGAAGAGAACATGGATCACAAAATGTCTAAAAATAATTATTAAAAATTGTATCATGATGTGATCTGGAAAAAATAAAATGAAAATAGACAAACATTTCAGCCTTTATTCCTATGACTATTACTAACTTTATTACCATTCTCCTGAGAGCATCTAGGAAATTATACCATTATTCCACAGATCACAAATAATTTCTTCTTCTTGAGGTGTGCCAGTTCCTTCCTCTACAGATAGATTTGTATATTTTAATGAGCTTTAGATGTTTAGTATTTCTCCTTCATGCCTTTCTTTCTTCATCAAATTCTTACACCTTTCAATCCTCTGATATAAATCAAAATTCTTCCCATCTTCTTCAGAATGTTTTGTTCTTTATTATTTCATTGAATAAATTATTTTATTATGCTTAGGGACACTTCATTTTCCCTAATCATAGAAAGAATGAAAATTCCTTGCTCTCACTCTTTTGCTTTCCTTCCTGAAGGACTGATAATATCATACTTTTTGAAAACACTTTTTCCCAGTTAAGGAAAACTTATTTTCTTTCCCTCATTCCTGCCTGCACTAGGGGAAAAAAAGCAAAACCCTTTTAATACTACTACTACTACTACTACTACTACTACTACTACTAATAATAATAATAATAATAATAACAATAATAATCACCACCAAGATCACT
>NW_025372863.1:0-8850 GCF_016433145.1 Gracilinanus agilis
AAAGGAGAAAAAAAATCAGGTATAAATAATTAGATCCTATAAACATTTTAAAGCAGTTTGTTACATTTTTGGATCACTGACCAAAGCCTGCAATCTTGACAAACTACTCCTGAAACCTTAGCTCAAATTATTTGGCTCTTATTATTCTCGCCCTGCCTTCTATTTTTTTAAAAATCGCTTTGTCCACACATTTTAGAAGATAATTCAGTACAATGTTTTCTTATTTCATATTTACTCAAATTAAGCTAAGAATAAATCATAATTTTATAACTCAAAAACAAAAATACATTAAATTATAAAAATCATGATAATTTTTATAACAAAATGTAATGACTCTAGTAATATCATTACTAATATAATAAGTGGGTTTAGTCAGAGCTACAAATTTTCTCCAAACCTGGTACCACTGAAAAGACTACTTAAGTAGTTCTCTTTCAATTTTTAATCAAAACTGATGTTTTATCTTTTTAAAAATTATAACAGGTCCTGCTTGGGTTCAAATATGACCTTAGATACTTCTGAGCATATGATCCATGGCAAGTACCGCTCTTCTGAAGCCTTGGAACCAATACTTAGTAATGAGTCAATGACAAAAGGTAAGGGTTTTTTAAAAAGGCTATTGCAAAAAACAACAAAAACATTTCACATAAATTGGATGTTAATATCAGTAGTAAGTTTGACTTTTGTTTGATGTTTGGCTTATATTTGTTGATAGCCAAAATATAAAATTTCCAGGTTCAAATGATTGCTTTCAAAAGCCAAATGTGTCATATTAGTCTATGGCAACTGGATTCCTTATCTATTCTTCTGAAAAGTCTATAGGTCTTTAAAATAGTGAAAATTTCTTCTATAGACTAATCATGAAGTTAATAAGCAGATTATTATTTCATATTTTATTTGCAGGAAAAAACATTTCTTACATTAAGAAACAAAATGACTTTGTATATTATTATTTACAGCTCTGACTTTTTCACTTGTGTACTCATTTTATCTTTTTGGATTAGAGGATGATTTTTAAGAACTAGGCATTAACTTATTGAGAGTACTCCGTTTTTCAAAATGATTAAAATTCCTAAATGTTTGGTAAGATATTTTGTTACAAAATTAATTTGCTTCATCTTTACTATAAATAAGAAAAATGGCAATTTCTGCTTTTAGCTCAAAAAATCCTTTGAACTATGTTGGTACAAGAAAGCCAAAATGTTTGGCAGTAATACAAAAGTATCCAACACTACTCTCATGACATGATTTTACCAAGAACTTTCCTTTTAATGGACTGCTTAGAATAAAGTGACTTGGTAATAACTGGAAAAATTGTATGTCACTCCTCATTATTGTTTCTTGATACAAATAATTGTCTAGGTTACAAGCAATGTGATCATATTGTCTAGTCTGTCCCAACCCCAAACACACAATTCTCCCACATCATGACTATAACATCTGTTTCATCAGGCTCTCCCAGAGACTACAAACACTGTTTTATTTACAGAAACCAAGTGGAATGTTGCAGGAAAACAGTTGTATCTTTTCCAGTAAAGGCTAGAGAGAAGACAGAGAGAAAGATGACAAGAGTGGCCTTCCTTCTGAATTTTAATTCTTGGTAACAAACTCAGACTTCCAACTGCTTTTTGTTTCTCAATACTGGTTCCTTGGGTGTTGGCTTCCTTCAATCCAAATGAAAATTCTCTTCTTAAGTGCACTTGACATATTTGTGGCCACCTATCCCATATTAAAAATAGAGAACCATTCTCTCTCCCTCTCCCTCTGATTTTATGTTGGTGGTAGTCTTTTTTGTAACAAATTGTTGAGACCTAACTGATTATGTGGTCACTCACCCTATTTTCAGGGCCCAAGAAGGCCTGCATCACTAGTCTCATCTTCTTTTCCTAAAGTCAACCCTTTGGAATTTAGGGACTCACATGCTAATGCTGCCTTTCTCTTTAAACTGCATTCATCACTTAGGTGTCTGTAGATTCTAACCACAGTTATAGCCTTGAGGCAAAGCCATCCATTTTGCTGAAAATTTCTCTTGGTGTGACATTACCATCATTAGGTTTCAAAGTAAATCTTCACTAACCTCACTTTCAACAACATGCTGTGTAAATGTAATCACATGAGAATTTTTAGTTCTACATCTGTTGATTCATACAGTTGCCACACAGAACAAGATTTTAGTTTCTCAATTAAGTGATTACAAAGCTCTTCAGACATATGGGCAATTCTTTTTCCTATCATATTATCTACAACTGGAACTATTTTAGCTGTTATGTATATAATTTGCCAAGCATCATTTTGGTCACATTATATGTAGTACTAATACTTGTCCAATTTTGTAAGGAAATTTAAAGAGACAGTTAGTTGTCACAGTGGATAAAGCATGAAGCCAAGAGGCAAAAAGACCTGAGTTCAAATCTAGCTTCCAACACTTCACTAGCTAGGTGACCTTGGGCAAGTCATAACCTCCATTTACCCTAAATCAAGCCTCAGCTACTTACAACCTGTGTGGCCCACAAGTCACTTAACCTGTTTGCTATACCTATCAAAAGATAGAAATGGCAAAACACTATAGTAATTTTGCCAAGAAAACCCCTAATGGGGTCACAAAGTTGGATGAGACTGAACAACAAAAGATCTTTATATATAATGCAAGTAGTACATTTTATAGCACAGACTTGGTTTTTTTTTTTTTTTAATCTGATTTTGCTTGTTAAAAGCATCTTTTTTTTTTCTGGAAAAATTCTCTTGTCTTGCCAACAAATTCTGCATGTCCACTTTCAAGATGTTTCTATTTGTTAGGGTTCATTCAATCTGCAGCTGCTAGAACATTTGTACAGGGCAAACAGTGGTTGTTCCAACAGTACTTTTGGATCCCAATGATAAAAAGAGTAGATATTTTCTTGATTTGGGTTGGGTTATTACTGATACTTAAACCCTCCCTCTAAAAGGGTTTCTCTTAAGACCCTAGTGGAGTAGGTCTTGATCTACCATGACAGAAATACCCTTAGTAGGGCTTGTCTTACCATGAATTTACAGGTCTGGTCCCCTGTCTGCCCCACCCCCCCAAGTCTCCCTCTCCAAAAAGCTATTGTTGTTTATATTATTTTCAGCCACTCTGGTCGGTCAATAAATGTTTACTATATGCCAGGTACTGTTCTAGACATAGGTTTTCTCTTCAAATGTTATGTAGTTGTCTTTAATTTGTACTTATCTTATAATAAAGAAAAAGACTTATACAAAAATATTTATAGCCACCCTCTTTGTGGTGGCAAAAAAAAATGGAAAATGAAAGAATGTCCTTCGATTGGGGAATGGCTGAACAAATTGTGGTATCTGTTGGTGATGGAATACTATCATGCTCAAAGGAATAAAGAACTGGAGGAATTCCATGTGAACTGGAATGACCTCCAGGAATTGATGCAGAGTGAAAGGAGCAGATCTAGGAGAACATTGTACACAGAGCATAACAGACTTCTCTACTAGCAGCAATGCAAGAATCCAGAGCAAGGCTGAGAGACTTATGAGAAAGAAAACTAGCCACATTCAGAGGAAGAATTGTGGGAGGAGAAACACAGAAGAAAAACAACTGCTTGAACACATGGGCTGATGGGGATATTATCGGGGATGAAGACACTAAACTCTAGTCCAACTATCAATAATATGGAATTAGGTCTTAATCAATGATACATGTAAAGCCCAGTGAAATTATGTGTCAGCTAAGGGGGGGTTAGGGGAGCTTGGGGGAGAGGGAAAGAACATGAAACATGTAACTATGGGAAAATATTCAAAATAAAAATAATATTAAATTTGTAATTGGACAGCTGGGTAGCTCAGTGGAGTGAGAGTCAGGCCTAGAGACAGGAGGTCCTAGGTTCAAACCCGGCCTCAGCCACTTCCCAGCTGTGTGACCCTGGACAAGTCACTTGACCCCCATTGCCCAGCCTTACCAATCTTCCACCTATGAGACAATACACCGAAGTACAAGGGTTAAAAAAAAAATTGTACTTATCTTAGAGATAGTTTCATTTTTAAAAAATTTGAGAGTAAAAATTGACAATTTAGTAGCTGAAAATTTCAAATGACTATGAACTATTTTCTTCAGTTATTTCAATTTAAAAAAAGTTCACAGGGAAGAAACCAGTTTATTTTTTTATATTTAGAGAAACTGGTATATTTTAATTTCCCATTCATATACTTCATATTAAGCATAAGGAATACAATTCAATTACATAATGAGCCTCCTCCAACTGTCTGTGGCAACAGATCAGCTTCTGCATCTTGAATTAACACACACAAAAACAGACTCATATGCCATCTCATTTGTGCATACTATTAATATCAATAACTCCCAAGTATTATATTTTATGATTTATTAGTAATCACTTGAAGTAGAAGAAATAAAAGAACAAAAGTATAAAACCTAAGTAAAATTATCCTGTCTGGCTCTCACCCAACCTCCACAGCCACCTTCCCAGGGAAGGACAGAGGTACACTCACAACTTTATATTCACGAGTAAGCACGTAGCTGTGAGAAGGAAAATGGGAAGCTGGGAAAAAGAGTTCTGGGGAGAAAATTCTAATTACACACTATATTAAAAAATAGTTCTGCTGGGGCAGGATAGAATGTCAGACACGGATACAGGAGGTCCTGTGTTCAAATCTGATATCAAATACCTCCTAGCTGTGTGACCCTAGGAAAGTCACTTAACTCCACCTGCCTAGCTCTTACAGTTTTTCTGCCTTGGAACCAATACATATCATTGATTCTAAGACATAAATTAAGGGTGTTTGGTTTTTTTTTTAACAGTTCTTTGCACTGTCAGTTGGAATGAATTTGCTTGCTAGTCTCATTTTTGTTGACTGATATGAACTTTTTATGCAGTGATTAAACTTGAAAATCTACAATAATTTTGGCACTACTCCATGCAACCTAGAGAAGTAGGGGCTATCCTACAGTTTGGAAAATTGACTAGTCTGCCAAGTTCATAGGTTCACTGGAAATAGTCTTCTTGGAAATCATTTGACCCAATCCATTAATTTTATGGATATGGACCTGAAATTCAGGCAGGTGAGATACATTGCCCAGGTTCAAACAGCTAATCAGTGACAGAGTCAAAACTAGCACTAGCTCTAAAAGAATCAGTACTGTTTTGTTTTTGTTTGTTGTTGAATTGTTTCAATTATCTCTTACTTTTCATGACCCCATTTGGAGTTTTCTTGGCAAATATACTAGTTGCTTGCCACTTCCTTCTCCAGTTTATTTTACAGATAAGGAAATTAAGGCAAAAATTATTAAATGACTTGACCAGGCTCACACAGCTAGGAAGTGTCTGAGGCCAGATACAAACACAGGAAGAATCTTCCTGAATCCCCAAGACCCAGCATTCTATACACTGCACTAATGTATTTGCATTCCATTCATTTTCTATTTATTCTTCATGAGCTGATCCCAAGAAAGAATGAAAATAAATTACTTTGGTATAATTTAAAACAATGAAAATGCTTCAGAGAAGAAACAATTAAAAAGCTCTTAGAGCACTGAGATTTTAATTACATAATGTCAGATATAAGGTTCCCAGAACTATAGCGTTCTCCCTATCTTCTTGTTTATTTTACGATAGGAGTCTTTTAATTAAAAAAAAAAAAAAGTAATATTACCCCCTTCCTATTTCTGTCTTGGATTCTATATACACTGTACTCCATCTGCAGGGCTCAATAAAAAAAATATATACTTGTTTGGGGTGGTGGGCACATTGTGAATATTAAACTATTGAATATCAATAATCCAAGAGTATATAACGGGATTTGTAACTCATGGAGCACGTACGGGGTTGCCCTGCTAACTTTTGGCCAATCACACGTGATGGTTCAGTACTAAATTGGATAATTTTTACATGTTTAAGTCTTGAAGTGAAACACAACATGGAATAACACATTAAGTAACATTTAACTATAAAGTCCTTCCAAAAAGGCTTTGTCATCAGTCCTAAAGCAGTTAGTGGCTTGACAAATGACATTTTATCTGTCACTGGAAACTTTACAAGAGTGAGATTCCTCACAAGAATAGAAATCTGAAGGTTACTAGTTTTAGATAGTTTTTAAATTAAATCCTTTGGCTGTATAAGAAAAAGAAAGTATGACATAACTAGTAGGTAGATTTCTGGGGTGCCAAAACTTATTCAATTTTGGCAAAGCTGGAGCTGACTGACTGTGTGTGTGTGTTTTTTTACAAAACTGCCACTGCTGGGAACCCCAAAATTAGAATTTGATAAAGATCCATATTTATAAGGATGTGCATATTCTGTTATCATTCATTCCACAAACATTTATTATGTTCACAGTTTAATTGGGGAAATGATAAGCTTTATGCAAGATAAGCAAAAGGTAACTAATAGAGAAAGGGCACTAGAATTAAAAGGGTTTGGGAAAGGTTGTACAAGACAGGATTTTAGTTGTGCCTCAGAAGAAGCCAAGGTCAGCAGAAAGAGCAGAGCAAGGAGAGCAGCATTCCAGGCATGGGGGACAGTCAGAGTAAATATCCAAAGCCAAGTAATGGGATGTCATGTTGGTGGAACAGCCAGGGGTCAGTGTCACTAAGGTAAAACTGACTAGCCCTGGCAACATATAGGGGATGGGAGATAGTAAGGAACGCTAGATCGGGGACCTGAGGGCCTGGAAGGAGGGTATTGCTTTACAATAATAGGTGCTATTCAGGGTGGTTAGGGAAGATCAAGCCCTTTTCAGAGCTGTTCATCATCCCTCAGTGCCTCCATCTACCCGCCCCTCTCCCCCAGTTCTCACCGGTGGCTGCAATATGCCCAGCAGCCACACCCCAATAAACCACCTCAGTAGACCGGCTAAACCAGGCCTCCCACCCGCCAACAAGTAAGGGGGTACCAGCTCCACACAGGTGGAAACTCCACCAGAGGAAGGAGCAGAGGAGAACCATTTGTTCCAATGGCTATGAAAGCAGGGGAAGCAGGTGCTATGGAGAGCTTAGAGCTTGGTTAGACATTGAGGAAGCCAAGGCCATCTGCTGCATACCGAGCCATTGCCGGCTATTCTAATTGGATACTCTGGAAGATAAAGTGAGGCTGATGATTCAGTGTGACTGCCTCACTTACATCCAATTCACACAAAAGTCAAGACAACATTCTGTGATGCCAGTGGTCCTCTTCAAAAACAAAGGACCAGAGTCCGGGTTAAGATGGCGGCAGAGTAAGAAGCAGCTCTTAACCTCTCCTGACCGAAACACACAAAACTCCTCAAAGGGACATAAAAACAAGTCCAGACGAACGGAGGAACCCCACAACAGGGCACAGCGTGGAAGGTACATGGAATCGAGACATTTCCAGGCTATAAAGGGCTCTCACTAAATCGCGGGCTGAGCCACCGCCCCACCCCCACCCCCTCCACACACAAGATCTAGAGCTCTGAAGCCAGCTAAAAAGAAATAGAGCAAGTTTGGGGCACCCATCGAGTCATTGGCAGCTCCGGGGCCTGTTCCTGAGAGCAGCAAGACTTAGGACCCCATTAAGCCAAAGAATGCAGGCGAAATCTGAGCGCGGGAGCAGGACGCAGGACGCACAGCTCAGGCTGAGCAGAACGCAGGCACTGTGGAGGCGTGGGTGGAGGCAGACACAGCCGGGAACTAAAGCCTAAGTGGGGAACCAGTGTGGACGGGTATACGACTGTGGAAGCAGCGCCCTGAGACTTGTAAAGAAACCTCCGGCAGAGGACAGACACTGAGCGCGAGGATAAATCTGAGAAGCTGCTGGGGTAAAGATGGCTACTCAGCCTCAGGAAGTTCAGAAGAGAAAGAATAACAACAAGAAAAAGAAGTCTTTAACACTCGACAGCTTTTACACAGAGAAAATCCAGACAACCGAGCAAACAGAGGAGGAGAACAAACAAGCATCCGGACCTTCCTCAAATAAGGAAAACTCCTCACAAGCTATGGAAGAGTTCAAAACTGAGATTTTGAGGAAGATGGAAGAGATCGGGCAAGAAAATAACTGTTTAAAAGGTAGAATCATGCAATTGGAAAGTGAGGCTCAGAAACCAAATGAACTGATAAGCAAATTGAACTCCAGAAATGACCAGATTGAAAAGGAATACCAGAAGATTATGGCCGAAAACCAGAAGATTATAGCCGAAAATCAATCCCTAAAGGCTAGAATTGAGCAAGTAGAAACTAATGATCTCTCAAGACAACAAGAACAAATAAAACAAAGCCAAAAGACTGAAAAAATAGAAGGAAACATGAAATATCTCAATGAGAGAGTGACAGACCAAGAAAACCGGTCTAGAAGAGACAATTTGAGAATAATCGGTCTTCCAGAAAAACCAGAAATTAATAGAAACCTGGACTCCATACTAACAGAAATAATTCAGCAAAATTGCCCTGAAGTCCTACAAGAGGGCAACATAGACATTGAAAGGATCCATAGAACACCCACTACATTCGATCAAGAAAGGAAAACACCAAGAAATATCATTGCAAAATTCAAGAGTTTCCAAGCAAAAGAAAAAATCTTACAAGAAGCCAGAAAGAAACAATTCAAATATCAAGGAGCACCAATCAGGATCACACAGGATCTGGCAGCCTCAACGCTAAAAGACCGCAAGGCGTGGAATACAATATTCAGAAAGGCAAGAGAGCTGGGCCTGCAACCACGGATCAACTACCCATCAAAACTGACTATATATTTCCAGGGGAAAGTATGGGCATTCAACAAAATTGAAGAATTCCAGGTATTTGCGCAGAAAAGACCAGGGCTAAATGGAAAGTTTGATATCCAACCACAAAAATCGAGAGAAACCTGAAAAGGTAAATAAGATACAGAGGGGAAA
>NW_025372864.1:0-4734 GCF_016433145.1 Gracilinanus agilis
GGAAGGAAGGAAGGAAGGAAGGAAGGAAGGAAGGAAAAGAAGAAGCAAAATTCTGGTGTTTTCTGCTGAAAGAAATGAATAGTGTTCTTGTCTTGTGGGGTACCCTAGACTCTATCATATTACAGGACCTCTAAATTGAAGTCCTATCCCCAAGTTCAGGAACCTGGTTTGGGGTCAAGTAGAGACAGTATATTAGTTATTTGGTTCTAACTTTCTAGAGCAATTTTGCTGCATAATCTTACTATAAGAAGAAAAACTAGTAGGGACTAGATGAGTAAATTTCTCCTTTGTATGCTTGGAATGGAATATTCCTTCTGCCCTCCTGAGTTCAAAGGGAAAACATTGACTCAAAATTTATTAACATCCTTCATGCATGCTTACTAGGAACTATCTAGTGTGGCTCAAGTAATTTGAAGTAATTATAAACTTCAAAGACACCCTAAATCTTGTTCTCAGAAAGAAAAAAATATCTTTGACACATTGAAAGAAATTTCATTTCACATTTTAGTAGTCCTTTGAACTTCTATAGACTCTTTAAAGAAGGATACCAATAAGCTTTATGAGTTTCACAAGATCTCTACAAGGTAGATGGAGACCCACTCCACTAATTACCACTATGTAGCCTCTGACAGGACAGCAGTTTTGACCAGGATGTGAAAAATGATATCATACCTAGTTGAATAGGGAAAGAGAATGGAATTGTGATTTCTTTGGGGTAAAGTGAGGAAGGTCCCTCTACCAATGCATTTCCCTTCCTCCTCTAATAATATATGCTATTAAAGAAAAGGGGATAAATGAAGTAAGAATAACACTTTTTAAAAGGGGGAAATGGAAAATAGACTAAAACAAAAAAAAAGATGTATAGGAAATAAATAAAATGAAATAGATGAAAACAGAAAAGAGTATTAAGAAGAATTAAAACAAAAAATCAAAAAAATAAGAATAGAGAACAAAGAAATGGACAGAATTCAGCAATAATAATTCTCAGATCCACAGTTTTTAGTAAAGAGTTTTATTGATTGCATCTTTAGTGTGTAGTTCTCTACTATAATCCATTGTTTATTCCTGGCAGATTTCCCATAACTTTAAGTTTGAAAAAAGAGTTTGGCAGAATGATGTTTCTACAGGGAAATCAGTCTTGTTTTATATTGTTGGGAGAAGTGCTTATTTATTTTTAATTATGTAGTATTGCAAGTTCATTTCTTTCCTATGTTTCTTTTCCACAATTTAGAAATCTTATTTATTCTAAATTTCCTTTTGTATCCAGGGTCATTTTCCTTTAAAACAGTTATCTTCTGAATCAAGGAGCTCATATTTACAAAGGCTAGCACTAAGTTTTACAGGCAAGAACAAAGGTAGAAAGAAATATCAGAAATTTGGAGTACATAATTGTTTATGATTTTCCTACCTACCTAATTTAGCTCAGAAAAAAACAAACATTGTCACTCCTAAAATCACTCTGAAAATTTTTGTCTGACAGCCTTTCTCCATTAAAGGCATTCAAGTAGCAGGAGGGGGAAGTTTAAATAGTAATTCTTCACTAGAATTGGTGCTTTCAGAATGTGAACTTTTAATTTTACTTTTTGCCTAACCTCTCTTCCTAATGTGCTTAAAGGGTATTGTCTTGAGAATTAGTTGTTACAAAATTCATGGGGTTTTTTTCCCTAGGAAATGTTTACAACTCTTTAGAGAGAGGGGAACACAGCATGATGAGAAAACTCACCTTACAACTTCTATATGTGTCATAAACCAAGCTGAGAACCCATTAACCACTATAACATATCCAAACCCAAAATAAAAATACAGCTAACACCTCCCTACTAAAATTATCCCAAAGAAGTCCACAGCCTGGTTCCCCACACTGCCATTTTTAAGGAAAAGAGAACAACTGCCTGAAAAGCATTTGTCTCCTAATAGGCCCCCATTTTTTCCTGCACATATTCCTAAAAACACGACTTTAATACTAACTCTGTCAATGTAGTGTCAGTTAGTCAGTTTTATTGAACAAGTATTTGTTAAATAACTACAATATGCCCAGCACTACTTGATGCTGGGGATACAAACAAAAAAATAAAAGAAAACAACCAAACAGTCCCTACTCTCTAAGAGTTTACCTTCTGGAGGTAAGAAAATGTACACAAATAAGTTAATAAAAAATATATCCGGTTCCGGGTTAAGATGGCGGCTGAGTAAAAAGCAGCTCTTAACCGATCCTGACCAAAACACACAAGACTCCTCAAGGGGACATAAAAACAAGTCCAGACGAACGGAGGAACCCCACAACAGGGTGCAGCATGGAAGGTACGTGGAATCGAGGCATTTCCATGCTATAAAGGGGTGAAACAGCTCTCACTAAATTGCAAGCTGAGCAACCCCCCCACCCCCACCCCCTCCACACACACTACCTATAGCGCCGAAGCCAGTTAAAAAGAAATAGAGCAAGTTTGGGGCACCCATCAAGTCATTGGCAGCTCCGGGGCCTGTTCCTGAGAGCAGCAAGATTTGGGACCCCAATAAGCCAAAGAATGCACCCGAAATTTGAGCGCAGGAGAGCGCAGGCGCGGCGGAGGCATGGGTGGAGGCAGACACAGCCAGAAGCCAAAGCTCTGAAACCCTGAGTGGGGAACCAGTGCAGACAGGTATACAACTGTGGAAGCAGCGCCCTGAGACTTGTAAAGGAACCTCCAGCAGAGGATCAAGCAAGGGGGTCCACCAGGGGTCTTGACCTTGGAAAAAACCAGAACTCAGACCTCAGAAGCCAAAAGACTGCGGCAAGGATAAAGCTGAGAAGCTGCTGGGCTAATGATGGCTACCCAGACTCAGGAAGTTCAGAAGAGAAAGCTAAACAACAAGAAAAAGAAGTCTTTAACACTCGACAACTTTTACACAGAGAAAATTCAGACAACCGAGCAAACAGAGGAGGAGAACAAACAAGAATCCAGACCCTCCTCAAATAAGGAAAATGGGTCACAAGCTATGGAAGAGTTCAAAACTGAAATTCTGAGGAAGATGGAAGAGATCTGGCAAGAAAATAACAGTTTAAAAGGTAGAATCTTGCAATTGGAAAGTGAGGCTCAGAAACCAAATGAACTGATAAGCAAATTGAACACCAGAAATGACCAGATTGAAAAGATCATAGCTGAAAACGAAAAGTTTAGAGCCAAAAACCAGTCCCTAAAGGCTAGAATTGAGCAATTAGAAGCTAATGATCTCTCAAGACAACAAGAACAAATAAAACAAAGTCAAAAGACTGAAAAAATAGAAGGAAACATGAAATATCTCAATGAGAGAGTGACAGACCAAGAAAACCAGTCTAGAAGAGACAATTTGAGAATAATTGGTCTTCTAGAAAAACCAGAAATTAATAGAAACCTGGACTCCATACTAACAGAAATTATTCAGCAAAATTGCCCTGAAGTCCTATAACAAGAGGGCAATATAGACATCAAAAGGATTCATAGAACACCTACTACATTCGATCCAGAGAAGAAAACGGTTAGAAATATTATTGCCAAATTCAAAAGCTTTCAAGCAAAAGAAAAAATCTTACAAGAAGCCAGAAAGAGACAATTCAAATATCAAGGAACACCAATCAGGATCACACAGGATCTGGCAGCCTCCACGCTAAAAGATCGCAAGGCTTGGAATACAATATTCAGAAAGGCAAGAGAGCTGGGCCTGCAACCACGGATCAACTACCCATCAAAACTGACTATATATTTCCAGGGGAAAGTATGAGCATTCAACAAAATTGAAGAATTCCTAGTATTTGCACAGAAAAGACCAGGGCTAAATGGAAAGTTTGATATCCAACCACAAAAATCGAGAGAAACATGAAAAGGTAAATAAGATACAGAGGGGAAAGAAAGAAAACTTATAATTTTTAAATTTGCCTTTCTAAGGGCCTCAGTAACATCTAATTATATGTATTTCTATGTAGAGAAATGTTATGTATAATTCTCTGTAGTGAACTTTATTCACTATTATAGTATCCGCTATTATAGTAATCAGAAGAATAATTCACAGGGTGAGGGTGGAACACTAAATAATATAAGATGACATGGGGGATGGGAAAGAGGGGGTGAATAGCAGGGGACACCAAGAGAAACTTGAGTGAATAAGAAAAATAGGATATTCTATTACACACAAAGAGGGTATGGGAAGGAGAGGGGACAAATACTATTTTAAGTAGGAGAGGAAGAGAGTATTAAGAGGTAATAATCAAACCTTACTCTCAGTGTAATCAACCGGGAGAGGGAAGAGTACCTATTCTATCCATTGGGACATAAAACTCTTATCTAACCCTTCTGAGAAAGTCAGAGGGGATAAATCGAGGGAAACAGGGGAGTGGGGAGGTCAAAAAAAGGGAGGGAAGAAGGGGGAGGGAATTCATAAGGCCTTTAAAAACAAAAAGAGGGGGGGAAAAATAAGGGAGGGGGTAGGAAGGGAAGTCAGTCAAGGGAGGGGATAAGGGATAGGGTCTTAATAGCAAACCACTGGTTTTAAAGGATATAGTTTAAGGAAAAGGGGTAGGAATAGGGGAGGAAACGAAAATGTCAGCAAATGCACAACTGATGATTATAACTCTGAATGTGAATGGGATGAACTTGCACATAAAATGGAAGCAAATAGCAGAGTAGTTTAGATACCAAAATCCTACCATATGTTGTCTACAAGAAACACATATGAGACGGGTGGACATACACAAGTTTAAGGTTCAGGGTTTGAGCAAAA
>NW_025372865.1:0-5406 GCF_016433145.1 Gracilinanus agilis
ATATAAAATTAATTCAGGAACTCTATTCTTTCTGAATTAAAAAAACAACAACATTTCTCCTTCTATTTGTGATTAATGTCAGAAAAAAACTGTGGTAGCCAGAACTGCCTGGGATCCTTATCACATAGACATATATTCCCTCCCCCAAGGGTAGACTTTTAGCCATATGCTGTCGTAATTAGATATGCCATGTGCAGCTTTCAGGATATTACTTACTTGACCTCAAATGGCTGAGAGAAGGTTATTAGTCATCTCTGTCTGTATGACCTTTTGAGGGGGTAGGTACATACTTGGGAAATCTTGGTTTGCCTTGATTTGGGCATGCTCTGGGAACTTCCTGGCTAGTGTAAAAGCACGTGTTAGAAAGTGCAAGTTTGTGAAGTCCTTAATTACTCTTGTGCATGTGAACTGGGGCCGATTGGACATGAACAATGGGAAAAAGAAAACCAATAATATAAGTAATTCTACAGCAAGAGGAATCCCAGAAGGATTTGGTCAGTAGCTATGGAGAAATGTAAATGACACTGGGCACTTGTAACAAGATCATTTTAATTAATCAATCAGCAAGTAATAGAGGCCCAGACTTGATTGAGGCTCTATAGTTAATATAAGAGAATTCCGCATAATAAACTTTTATTTAGCACATCAGGTATATATAGCACTACATTTGGCAGGGGAGGGACGGGGAAGGTACAAAGTTTAGATCAACTTTTGTCCATTTAGTATGTATACTTTAGTACAGAGATAAAGCCTGAACACAGATAATTATAATGCACATTTCTCTTCCTCAATTTAATTTATCCAAAGACATATGCTATAAAGTCCTGCTTTAGTTTAAGTGAAAAAGTTGCCTTTGCAGATGGATTCTTTTATTTTCTAATGGGTCTTCCTTTAAAAAACAACAAAACTTTAGCTAGAAAATGAAGACCCCAAATTTAATGCACTGTTGTCATCTGTTTAGTTTGAGTGTCAGAAGACATTTATCATTCCTGCTGCCTTCAGACTGTCTGTTACATTTTAAACTAAATTACATTTTTAATAAGTAAGCTGTTTTTAATAAGTAAACCGCCTCAAGTTCTTTTGAAATAGGTGGAAGTATAAACTATTTAAAATGTGTATTTATTTAATGTTATCACCTGGTCCCAATCTTATTTCATATTCACTTACTTTTTTACTTCAATGCCAGTACCTCCTTTTTTTTTTTTTTTTTCGTTTCGTTTTGTTTTGTTTTGTAAGTACAGGATGTGGGCAAAGGTGTGGTTTGACAAGCATTTGTATGAAAAAGGACCAAGGGATTTTTGGAGATTGGGAGTTCAATATGACTGAAAAGCCTGGCATAGCCAAAAAGATTAATTGATCTTACCCTGCATACTGTCCAGAAGGAGGCAAAGTGAGACCATCTATTTTCTGCCCTGTCCTTAATGGCAAATTTGGGACTTGGAGAGAATTTCATAAAAGACAGGCTGGTCATGCATGAAGCAACGGTTGTGACTACAGCACGTTTCAACTATCACTAAGGGAGGTTCAAGTCCTAAAATGAAAGATCGAGGGGACAAAACACAGAGGATGGAGGTAGGAAATAAAGGAAATACATATTTTTTTAAACCTTTACCTTCTGCCTTAGAATAGTCTCTATCTCAAAGAAATCAGAGAAAAGGGAAAAGGATCTACTTGTAAAATATATTTTTTGCAGCTCTTTTTGTAGTGGCAAAGAATTGGAAACCTTAGGGGTATCCATCAATTAGGGAGTGGAAGAACAAGTTGTGGTATATGGTTGTATGGGATACTAGTGAGCCATAAGAAATGATGAACCGGATAAGCTCACAAAAACCTGGAAAGACTTACATGGACTGATGCATAATGTGAGAAGAACCAGAAGTATGCAGTAACGGAAATATTGTATGAATTTCGACTGTGAAAGACTAAATTATTATCAAGGTCCCAAGATAACCTCAAAGGACTCATGATAAAAAATGCTACCCACAGCCAAAGAGGGAACTGTTGGAATCTGATTACAGATCAAAGCATGTTATCTTTCACTTTATTTCCTTCATAAGTTTTACATTGCATGGGTGATATGGTCTTCTGTCACAGCATGGGGAATATGAAAATATGTATTGCATGAAAGCACTGGTAAAACCTATATCTGACTATTTATAGCCTCTATATATTTATAGCCTTGGGGAGTGAGGGGAGGGAAAGAGGGAGAGGATCTGAATCTAAAAATGTCAGAAAACAATTGTCAAAAATAGTTTCTACATGCAATTGAAAAAAAGTTAAAAAAAAAAAAAAGAATCAATGTTAAATATTGGTTCCAAAGCAGAAAAGTGACAAGGACTGGACATTTGGGGTTTAGTGACTTGTGCAATCACAAGGGAAAATTCTAATAGAGTTCCTTGGTACGTGAGGGGACTGGTCATCAAGGAAGAAAGAAAAGGGGTCATCCATAATCCTTTGTAAAAAAAAAACCCTTTGACTCAGTATCCAAATCCACCTAGCTTTTCTTTCCCTCTTCTTAGGCAATTTGGGGTGTCTGAGCCATAATCTCCTCCATTGGAGGGCAGCTCTCTGAGAGGCAGGTAAAGGTCACATTTTCCCCTTCTTGTTATCACAGGCAAGGAAGACACTACAGATCAGAAGAGGCCTAGTTGAATAAAATAGAGAAGTCCACTACAGGGTATAACTGTTTATAAAAAGGGCAAGAAAGTGGCCAAAATGTTAGGCAGCAAACAGGGGACTGAGCAGTATCCATGGCAGAAGGAACCTTCCAAAAAGGAACTTTTTGAGTCATATAGTGAGCATCAGCTCCATTTTTTTTTTTGTTTTAATTGGTTTTTTTTTAGCACTACCACAGCTAGTTAGGTCACACCTAGAGTATGGTTGTCAGTTGTGGCTAACACATTTTAGGAAAGAAATCAGTTGACCTGGAGGCTGTCCCAAACAGGGTGACCAAGATAATGAAGAAATCGGAGGCTATTTGGGCAGAATATCAGCTAGAGGAATTGGAGATGTTCAGCTTGGAGAAGAGAAGACTTCGAGATGGGTGTAGGGTAGGATAGCTGTCTTAAAGTGTTTGAGGGTGGTGGAGCTAGGTGGCACAGTGGATAGAATGCCAGGCCTGCAATCGGGAGTATACAGGTTCAAATCTAGCCTCAGATACTTCTTAGCTGTGCCACCTTGAACAAATCACTTAACTCCATTTGCCTAGTCCTTGCCCTTCTATCTTAGAGATGCTCCTAAGATAGAAAGTAAGGATTTAAAAAATGTATATAATTAAGGGTTTTTCACTTAGAAGAGAGAGTTAGATTTGTATTGCTTGGACCCAGAGGATAGAACTACGGTCAATGGGAAGATGTTGCAGAGCGTTTAATTTAAGGTTAAATAACTTTAAAATCGAAATTTATTTATTTATTTTAATTTTAATTTTATTTAAAATTATCGGCCAAATCCATCCAAATATCCCCCCAAAATATCCAAAAGTAGACTTGGTTTTCTTGGGAAGTGGAAGGTTCCCTCTCCCCAGAGGTCTTCAAGTATATGTAGGAAGATCACATGCTGTAAATTGCATCCTGGGGACCCCGTTCAGATAGAGATTGAACGAGTTGATCTTGGGGCTCCCTTCTAACTCTGATGTTCTAGAAGTATGGAGTTTCTTTACTTTCCTGCTCTTGTCCCAAGTCTCCCCAGCAACTGCCAAGTGAAGAGAGTTTTAATTGCCAACTGTTGGAAGTCTTAGGCAATTTCCTGATTTCAATAATTCTAGACCATTATTAATAGTGTTAATTAGGCATGGGAATAAGCTAGGTGCTTTAGAGAACACACTGGCTACTTCAATACCAGCTAGGGTGGGATTGTCTTAGACTCTTAAGACTTAGAGAGAGGCAGCTGGGTGGTTCAATGAATGGAGAGTCAGGCCCAGAGATGGGAGATCCTGGGTTCAAATCTGGCCTCAGATACTTCCTAGCTGGGGAACCCTGGGCAAGTCTCTTGACCCCCATTGCCTAGCTCTTACTGCTCTTCTGCCTAAGAACCAACACACAGTAAAGATTCTAAGGTGGAAGGTAAGGGTTAAAAAAAAAAAAGACATTATAAGTATTTGCTTGGCTGTGAGGAAACTGGGTAAACCTTGGATTGGAGGGGCTCATGATCTGAAGAGCTCAGGTAAAGGAAGGGGTGGGGGAGAAGCATTTCTCTCATTCTCTTGGCTTCTAGCCCCAACTCTGGAAATCTGGACAAATGTATGCTTAGTATCCTCCTCTATACTGAGTTTGACTTCCCACTGGCAAGCCCTTGCAAGCATGCAGTTTATAATATCAATCTAATAGCAAGCATTTAACAAGCATGTAAACACACACAAATGTATGTGCCCTTGTATTATGTCCACATGTGTTGTCCAAATGCTTCTTGAGGGATGCATGGATAGATACCTCTGGTATCTGGCTCACTCTTCTCCAGGGAAAACGGTTTCCCCTTTAAAGGAAGCCAGAGAAGGGTTGTGTCTGGGAGCTGGCTCCTTTTCTCCACTATCTCTAAAAGAAATATTGAAGAATAATATTAATAACAATGTCAGTAATAGCACTTATATAAGCATTTTAAGGTTGGCAAAGAGTTTTGCATGCATTATCTCATTTGACTAGAATTATATATATTTGCCTGCCTCAAACATTGCTGTTAAAGGATACAATAGGCTCAGAACAAAAAGCACTTCCCTGATTACTCTTGGGGGAGTAGACCAGTGGCTTGGCCATTTCCCACCAAATGCTAGTTATATAAAACACCACCACAAATAGTGAATAGCAACTAAACTTTTCCTTTACTCGAGCAAATAGCAAATAGAAATCAGAGAAGATACATAGATTAGTACATAGCAGAAAATAAAGAGCGTTAGTTAAGGAGTTTTTTATATGGGAGCAAGATGAATTCAGCAGAGCCAAAAGACAGGCCCAAATCTCCACCAAAAGGAAAGGCTCTGATAATTCTCAGGTTCAAGCTGGAAATCAGGGACATGTTGAGGAGCTGGTTTCTTCTGTCTGCAGCTTCCAGAGTCTCTCTCTGTCCCTTCATGTATCTTTCCCCAAATGTATGGGGAACATTACAAATCTCTTTCCCCAGAACTCTGTCCCCTTCATGCAGGTCCACTGTCACATCAGCATTCGCTCCACCATAGGTCTCCCTACATATTCAGCACACCATACTGGTCTTTCCTTTCTCCACCAGCTTGTTTGGAAGCTGTATACATACATACAGTATATATTTATAGTTAAATAATAATGTTATTAAATACTACTAATAATAATTTATTATATTATAATAAATAAAATATTATGTATTTAAAACAGACAAGCCAGGTAGAAAAAGGTAATATATATGGATATATATACTATATATGTATGCATAGCCCTAAAG